>NW_010297879.1:0-18875 GCF_000700745.2 Antrostomus carolinensis
TCCAATCCCTAACATTCTGTGATACTGTGATAATGCCTGTTACCTGTGGTTGAGGACTAATAATTCATGACGGTCTTTGACTTTCTTCCTTGCCTGGTTTTTTTTGGAGTCTTCTGGATTTTTACTAGAGGTCTTATCGCATCTCTGAAACATCTGGTAATTACAACCAGGACTGTTGACTTCCCCAAACTCTCCTTTAATTGAAGAGTCTGTGATAGGGAGCCACTTAATGGCTTCATCTCTCCTCCTACAATACACATGACAAGCTGTGGTATGCATAGCTTTGTAGTGTTTAAAGAAAGGAGGAGCAAAGGGGGTCATCAGTTCACCACAACCTGATTTTGACTATTCTGTAAGTATTAACAAAGTTAATCCAAATTTTTCCATACTTTTAATTGAGAAGAACACCTGACAGGTTAGATCTTTCAAAGTTTGTGATTGACTGTTGCCTCATTTTAGGCAGTAGCTCAGAGTGCTCACTGAGGACATCAGAAACACAAATCCAATTCCTTTTTCTTTCTCAGGGGTCTTGAGCTCCATTCTCAAGAGAAAGCCCTACACACTCTGTATCCAAAAAAGAAAATTTTTGAGGCTTGCATGTAACGATCTGTCCAATATGTGACTTCTAAAAAAATTATCTGCTGAAATGCAAAGTGAATTATTCTCACAGCCTTTCACACTGACATTTTTACTTGCAGTTTGTAGCATAAAAGGTTTATGTAATTTTTGGCTGTATTACACATGCTGAGTATGGCAAGGATGATGTTTTGTGGTTTAGAGCTCCAGGTTTTCTTCTCAGCACTCCTAGAAAATCACTGTTCAAGTATGGTCAAGTTTATTTCCTGCCTTGTTTTCCTCATTTCTAAATTGAATATGATTGCTTCCTTTAATGATTTCTTACGTAAGCATTGTGTATTTTGGATTACTGTGGGCCTCATGAGAGGTGCTGAAAAGTATAAACTATTTTAGCCAAGGTGGATATGTCTGTTATGTGTATAGGATGTGAATGTGTGTGTATGTGTATGTTTTGTATGGGAAACATATATGTATTATAGATTTATCTAGGTTTCTGATGCATGAATGCTATGGTGAAGAGTACCAAATGAAATTCCCTTACTTGGATAATTACCATATCAGGCCGTAGTATCCCCTTTTAAAAGGGTGTTCTCTCTTCTTTAACTGAAGTTGAAACTATTCACTTATGCGAGCCAAATTGTACCCTCATAGGCTATTTAGTACCCGTGTCAAACTGACTTTGTGATTTTTCTCAAACAAGTTTTGATCCTTAGCGTATTTATTCACTGGAGATGAGTTAGAACTGAAGGATCTGAATGTCCCATGTTGACCTGAGAAGCGTAGACCCCTCTGAGATTAAGAAAGGGGAGAGGATCCCTCTCTGTAGACCTCCTTAAGTTTTTGCACTTGACTTTTAAGCTCTTCTGCTCCTGTCAGAGCATGTTTTTAGCTGGGGAACAGTGGGGATGATTCAGAGGGGTTTCTGCATGTGAGCAGGACAGTGAAGGTGAACATGAGCAACCTAGCACAAAGATCAGGAAGTAGTTGTGAAATCAGGGCTAGGAGCACATGTAGGTTGTTTTTTTTTCAATGCTCTGATTGTGCCCAAATCCCAGAAGTCTCACTGAATCCTAAGCAGTTCACTGTCTCATTTTTCTTTCTTTTGCTAAAACGTGTAAAAGTTTTTGCCTTTTTTTTTTAAGAAGTTTTAAAGAAGCAGTAAATAACCGTACAGTTTTATCAAGACTGATTCCTCAGAATACATCTATTAGGAGATTGGCAGCTGCCATTGGAAAGAGAGCTTAGCACAAATGTTTCCTTTCTGCAGTATGGGTGCAAATGACAATGGAGAGGTCATAGAATCATAGACTTAAAAGTCAAAAGTTGGTTTCATGATTTTTCAGAGTTTCTACCAGTTGATATATGGAATTTTAATTCAGTGCTTTATATTCTGAAATCAACTTCTCACTTTGGTCCACTAGAGCCCATGTTTTGTGTCTCTCGCCTAATGTGAACTGTGGCCTTCTCAAGCTTTTCCCCAAGAAGGTGGCTATAGGTTGATAGTTTTTTGACTATTTTGGACAACAGTCAGTATACTTTATGCTTTATTGGAACAATATATTACAATAAACTTAAAGATAGCTTGTAGTTTTGTAGCTCTGTGCTTTATCTGTTCAGGAAATAAATAACAGATTAGTGTATTAAAACACGCTCTGAAAATGCACACTGGTTTTAGAATATTTCACTTCTGCTTTACATTTAATTTAAAATACCTTTTAAAGCTGTTTCATATTGTATTCATGAAAGATTCTAGCAAATACTCTTGCAACAAGACCAAGGTCTTTCAGAAAGGTTAGGAGTATGCTTTTCAGATTTTTTTTTTGGTTTTTTTTTCTTTGTTCTGTATTCCCTAGTTTTATTAGATGCCTCCTCCTCCTCCCTTTCCCTCAGAATCCTTCTTTCTGTAGCAATTTGTGATTTACTGGCTAATTTGAATTCTAGTTTTCTTTACAGTAAAAAAAAAAAAAAATATATATATATATATATTCAGATCTGTGAATGTGTGATTAGTGTATGGGAGATAAGATAGGAACATACAACTGAGAAATCAAGAGAATAAGGCTGGTTACAGTCTATATGGCAACTGTGTCATAGCTCTGTTATTTATTCGTCTGAATAATGGACAAATGGCAAAACTTCCACTGATTTCAGTGGGAACAGAAGTCAACTGGAAATGAGCAGCTTTCCTACATGTCTAATATTCTGAGGACTCAGATGTTAATTTGCGAAGAAAGATCAACACAGATGGGAAAAGTTATAGCTTGTGGAAGAATAGCTGGTTGAAATGCAGATCCACACAGTAAGGGCCTAATCTGCTTGATGCCACATACCGGCCTCAATAAAAGTCAGGGCCCTTGCAGAAATCCAAGCTAAATGATAATAAAAAAATCTAGATAAAGGCTAGACAAAGCCCCTCACTGGTGTGAAATCATGTGTACATATAACCTTCCACATACAGATTTGTACATATGTTTCCTTAGAATAAAGCATTAATAAAAGGAAAATGGCATCCGGGAAGACAAAGCATCCAAGGCAACCCATCTGCACTCTTGTCATATGATAGACTAGGACAAACCTAAAGCTGCCAATACAACTGCTCAAGAAGTATGCCAAGGGAGCAGATGCTACCTCTGCAAGGATATTTTCCAAAGTTTGGCATTCAGGATTTTGCGATTACCATCCAGAGAGGAAGAGGTGAGGAAGAGAAGTGGAATGATGTTGCCTTGGCACCTCCCAGTGTTAGCTTGCCTTTCACATTCACTTGAGTTAGGTCCTTTCAATTCTTTCTTCTTCTGCCCAAGAGAGGCATCTCATGTGGAAGTTAAGAAGGAAAACAGCTATGTATGAAAGTAGAATACTGTGAAACTTGATGCTACCTTTAAAATATTTATTCAAAGGCAAATTCATGAATGTATTTAGACTTATAATGCATAATCTTGTTTGGGTTAGCAAAAGGCCCACAGAGGTACTGAATAAATCTGTGAGATCAGAAGCCAGCGGGGTTTTTGTGAACTCAAGTGGTTGGAACAGAAGGTTGTTATTACTTTTAGAGAGCAGCCTGAAAGTGATGCCTTTTGGAGAAGAGCAGGTCCTGTAGCACCTTTGTTCATTCACAAGGCTGGGGCCTCTGAGCACTTCAGGGATGCTGGGTGAGCCAGGGTTAGTACGGCAGGTTCAATGCACGTCCAAGAAACAAGGAGCTGCTTTTGTGCAAGTACTTACACATCAGTGAGACCAGGCCATTGCAGTGAGCCGTCACAGCATCTGCAAAGGCTGCTGTGGGACATGGTGTGAGAAGTGGGGAGAAACTGGGGCTGCCATGGTGCCACTGCTAGGACCCATGTAGCAGGTTTGGTAAGCTGGTGTTAGTGCTCTGCCCCTGTGGTCAGCACCACCCACAACCACATACAGAGCTTTTCTTAAAACAACCCCAAAAAGACCTCTCTAGAATTGTTTAAATATTTCTTATTGTTTTCATTCCCACTATATGACTAATTCTAAAGGGGTAACAGCCAGCAGGCCTGTACTCAGGCACTCAGCTTTGCTAGTGACCTTCAGCATCCATGTTGTTGTGCCTGACACTGGGCTATATCTGTGAAAACGCCCCTTCTCCAAGCTAATCTGAGGAAACACAAACATGTCCAGCCAGTGACAGTCTCTCTTTCCAAAGGTTTGTAGTTTCTTCCAGGCTCGTGCTGATAAACAATGTTCCAGTGTTTTCTTTAACATGAGAAAATACTCCTTGAGGGCATGCTCACAGTTCTTATCAAACTTACTTGGCTTTTGAACTAAGTACGCTTTTAATCAAGCCCTACCAGCATAGGAACTCGTCAGTGATGACCTTTACTTTGTTTTGGGGTTGGGAGAGGGAGAGAAGGAGGCAGGCTAACACCCAATTCCCAGGGCTCATCCCTGCTGAGCCGTGACCAGCCGGCGCTCTCCCCATGCTGCAGAGAGCCCCGGAACCTTTGCTCCCAGCCCCTCTGAGAAGGAGGAGAAGGATGGGTTGAAGAAGGCTCAGCCAAGCCTCCCTGCTGCTGCTGACCTCCCTGAGGAAGAGGGGAAGGAACCCCAGCATCAGGAGGAGGCCTTTCTGTGCCTCTCCTGCCCCGCTGCGCTCACCAACAAACAAGCTTGGTGTTTTCATAACATGGCATTTGCTCTTCCCTGCTGCTGGATGCCACGAAAGGTCACTTGACATGATCTAAATGCATCGTTTCCCTGGTGTGAAGGATGCAGTAGGGAACCTTTGAATGAAGGCGGTGGCTTTTTTTACCCTGTGAGTGTTCCTTTTGCTGTTACAGTTCCTGCAGAGGAGCACAATCACCTGGGTTGAAATCGGCTTCAGGCTGCTTTCTGCTCATGCGGCAGCCTCCAGTGCAGCCAGGACCCCTACCCACAGCACTGGAGTGACTCTCTCAGGAGTGAACTCTCCATCTTACAAGGTGCAGACCCAGGAACTGAGACCTTGGTCTCATTGGCTCTACACATCCCCGGAGCATCGCAGAAACCCCAGCCAACAGTCTGCCAAGGAAGAGGTTTCATACTGGTTTTGGCAACATTCATTTGACTGGGAGTTAGCCGTGTCCTGAGCAGGAAACCACAGTGCATGAATCTCATTTACTAGGACTGAAATATAGCAGTCAAGGCAGATCATCCTGTCTCGCTGTTTTTATGTCTCCCTGAGTCTAAAGTCATTTTTAAAATGTGAGTGATGCAATTTCTTGCATCTTTCATTTAATATGCTGCTTGGTAAACAGTGTTTTAGATTAGTATATTTGTAATTTAAATGAAGACAATACATCAAGTCAAGTCAGAAAAGAAGGAAGAAGTTTAAGGAATGATTGATGCCTCTTTCAGCATTATGCCCTCTTCGGAAAGAAAAAAAAAAAAAAAGCATAAGGAGAGGGAAGAGGTGGGATTATTGAGGATCTGGTGGGGTAAGGGAGAAAGAGAGAAACTATTGTTCATGGGCAGAAATACACTATTTTTAAAACCACAGTCAACTCTGATAGCTGAATCTGTTTTCTTCAAGCGCACTAATAAATTCTGCCTAATTCATTTTTTATTCTCTCTTGGGGTCTGCTTGCAGATTTGCCTCAACAAAGGAAGCATCATGTTACTTCTTTTAAATAATTGATGGCTCTTGGTCCAAGCCTGCTTGAAGGAAATTCAAAAATAGGTACTGATTGAGTAAATACCCTGCCTCCCTCCATGCCCGCACCCCCGTTCCATATTTGTTTTTGCAGCCCGGGTGACTGGCAGTTGCCGATGATGTCATCGAAGCTTTGGGTACACCCAGCACTTAGCAGCTCTGATTTCATTTATGTATTTATTTATATTTAAGAAAAGGAGAAGCTGTTAATTGTAAACTGTCTGATGGAACTAAGAGCTCTTAATAAATCATCAGCAGTCTTGTGCTGTAACAACCAGGGTTGGACTTTTAACAGGCTGCAGTTGTAACAAGTACCAAGAAAGGCACTGGGGAGACTTGCGTAGATATATTCTCCTCTTCACTGGCAAGGGTATGTGGTCTTCTCAGGGTACCCATGGATCAGTGGGTTCCATCATCTTGGTTGTCTGCAGGCTTTGTCATGCTGCCTCTGACAGCAGCGTTGTTTCCACAGAATAAGACATTTCACTGGGCACCATCATGAAGCTCTGTGATGTCATTTTTAAAGATGCACTCTTTATAATTTGCCCTTTAAATTATTCAAAACCAGAGTGATCTCAATTAACAAAAGAAAAATCCAGCAATGTCTTTTTTTTTTTACTTTTTTTTCTCCTTTTTAAGCTAGTCTTGGAGAGGCAGCATGGTCTTTTTCTGCTGCCTTTACAGCAAATATTGCCACAGTAAGAGCAGTTTTGGTGTACAGTACTGCATAGAAGAAAATAGTGGAGGAGATTGCATCTAGTGAATTTTGCATTTATACTCTGATTTGTAGTCCAGCTGACTTCATGCCTCCCCAGTTTTGATAGCAGTGAGCTAAAGGACTAAAGGAAAGTTAGTGGAAGATGGCTCCTGTGTAAATTGTTATCCTTCTTAGGTTTTCTTTGTAAGGTATATCATAATTTTCTGATGTTACTTACACAATGTTGCAAAAGTAAGTGATGCTCAATTGTAAAAGGGGATGATGTTTGTAAAAGAAAATGGGGATTTTTTTTTTCCCAAACAAGTAAGTCCTACAGTTCATCTCTATAAAATATTGTAATACATGAAACCAACACTCACCTAGTAAATAACAAAAGGTCTTCTTGACCTTGCAGCGTTACGTGGGCATGCATGCCATTCAGCTGAACTACTCTAATGTCCAATACCTTGGAGAAATTGTCAAGTATTTCCTCTGATGCCATGTTTGTGTCACCCACGCTCGCTTGGTGTTTCTCTCTGCCTGCTAACAGCGCTCAGGCCACAGAGCAGTTTGAGTGCCGACAGCCATAGTGGGATCAGGCCGGGCCTTTCCAGCTGGGAGAGCAAAGCACCATCAGGGCCATGTCCACATGAGTAGGTGCAGATGGACCAGAGCGGACTGAACGTGGTTTGGCTCTGGTCTGGAAGCCATGGAGCTATTAATTGCAATGCTGTCATCAGGCTAATACTCTTATTGTGTATTATTAGTTGCGTTAGATTTAGAAGCTCCAGTATGAAGATTGATCTGTCAGGAGTATGCCGTATATTTTGCATGTTTATTGTCCTTTTTTCCCTCCTGTAAAGTGAGTATCGAGTATCGTCTCCAGTAAAGTAAGCTTTATAATGGCAGATAATCTGATTTACAAAGAAAGCTTTCTCTGAGAAATGGAGTGATGGAGCCAGTTCTGTGTATTTCTCCTCCTACTCTCCAGAAATGGACCTCTGGGGGTCTGCATTAAGAAAACAGTAGCATTTAAGGGGACAACATGGAGACATGAGCTAATTGTTTCTGAGGCGTTGCAATCTAGGCAGCAGGAGGACCATACAAGAATGAAACTTGAAACAATAATAATACCAAAAAATGCCTGCCAAAGTGAAGCATGCAATTGCATATTTGTATGTCTACGAAGTGTCCTGTGCTCTGAGCGCTACCAATGTGGTACACGTTGGTGCACAATGATGTTTAAGAGGTTTTTGAAGTGATTGTGAATGCATATGCATTTTTATGCAAGTGACTGTAGTATTTGGAAAGTTTTCTTCTCTGTGGTGCGAATTCCACAAGCAGAATTTAGACACTGTTCAAAACCTCTCTATCTGCCAAAAGAATGTGTAAAAAAAATAATCTGATGCTAGGAAAAACTTAAAAACAGGACATTAGCTCACTTTGCATGTTAATACAGTCTTTTGCCATAGAGTGAAACCAAAGACTTGCTGAAGGGATAGCGTACTAAGGTGTATCCATTAGTGTGTGCTTAACTCTGTTGCCTGGGAGCTCTTATTAAACGCAGTGGCTGAGAAAATTGACCTCACATTTTGGGTTTTTTTTCTTTTGGGGTTCGATCCTGACTCACATCAGATATGCGTATAAAGCTGGCAATTTACTGATTTATCAATAAAAAAACCACTTAGCTGGAAAAAAAGGGAAAACTTTGCAATAACATAGTTGGGCTTTGAAATATAAGCTGCATCAGAGGATATATGTATGTTATTGGGTGTAATAGGGACCCTTCTATCCGTGAACCTAACGCCAGATAACAAATATCATGAGACAAAGTAAAACCAGTTTCTCTGATGGCTGGACTCTCTGGTTATAAAACGCTATTGCAAGCATTCTGTTTAGGAAGGGAAGTTAAAAACCTCTCAAGGGTACATAGAAAATGCTGATCCAGGATGTATAAATGGACACATTTTAATCCTTAATTTATTAATTATTACTCATGATTAATTGTAATTATTTTATTACTACTCCAAACCCTTGGGTCAAATCGCACACTCAAGTCAGTAAGAAATTTGCTGAATAATCTCCTGATTTGGTGTGTTATCATTATTATTTTGAATATTGGACATTATCAGTTACACTAAAGAGACCAACTGCTATCATGCCATCAAATTACAGGATATATTTGGGTTGCAGGCGTAACTCCATTTCTTTCAGTGTCATCAGATATAACTGTAAATTTAATGCACAAAGGGAAGGGGAAATAATCCCTTCACCCACGAAGACATAAATTAAATGTTACCCCACGTTAGAAAATGTAACCCTAAATGAACCTTATGTTCAGGAAAATTCAGCGCAAACATTCAGTACATAACCTCTGTTAAAGGGGATGGTAAGTACTTTCAGATTAAGACTATTTTATTGAGGGTTTTCCAGTGGAAAAGCTTGTCACCCCTTCCCTCTGGCCAGCCCTACCTTCCAACTGCCTCTCTCTCCTCAAGAAGCCAGAAGAATCTTTCTCTTCTTAACATATAGCTTGTAATATACATAAAAGCAGAGTTTGCTTTGATCCTGACAGTGAAATGTTTATTTTTAAACTCAGACTGGGCTGTTGTCCAGCAATGCTCTTTCCTTTGCATCATGCCCTGGGTTTCAGCTCCGCAGCCTGCCTGGGTGCAGCCGGACCTGCAGCAGGAGGAACCTGGCTTGATGGGTCTTGCTGAGCTCCCTCCCTCTCTCTCCCCCCACTCATCCTTCTCCTCTGGTTTTGAAATTCAAATTGAATGCAATTTTCAGCTCATTTGAGCCAGAATATACTCTTGCTGAGCTTCAGTGGCTCTTAAATTCAAACTCGAAGGAGAAAACAGATATCATCTGTCACTGAGGGTGGGAAAGGGTGTCCTCCCCATCCTCCCCACATTTTATTCATGGGAGGCAGGGCGGCACTCTCTAATTCCAGTCTTTCTGACTAATCACTCACTGGCAAACTAATCAGCTAATCGATGCAACTGGTTTCTTGTAGTTTGGACTCTTTGCAGGTTATTGCTTTATTTCTCCAGCCTATTTAGTATTTATATTTAATGTCCTAGAAGTGCCCTAGCTGGAACACCTGTGTTCACATTTGGCTGTACTTGCTCCTTTCTGCTCTCATTGTCTCCATTGCAGAATATTCTCTTTCATGAACTATGGGTGGAAATGCCCAAAATCAGATAGTTGGCAGAGGAGAGGTAAGGGGAAAGAGATTTTCAAAAGAATCTTTAAAAATGGAAGGGAGCAAAGGGAGAAAATGTGTTGAATGTCTCAGTTGTGTCAGCAGGTTTAGGACTATGTACATCTATGGGGTACATACCATAGCTACTTACTATATAAAACCTGTTTCATACTAACACATGTGCTGATATCTCATGAGTCACCTCATGGGAGGTGGGAGTCCAGCTTAAAAGTAAAGAAGAAACATAATTCCCTGTTTTGCCTTATTGCTTTTTTTCTTTAATATTATTTTTGAAATATAAAAAGACTCTTGCAAAGAGGACCAGCTCCTGCTTTTATTGCACTCCTTTGCAAACCCCTCTTTCATTTGGTGAAAATAGCATTGGTTTAGAGATCAGCAAACTAACTCCAAAAGGAAATGTTGCAAGAAACAGCAATTTGGTAGGTGTAAGGGCAAAACTAAAGTACAATCTGTGCTAGTAGAGAAAATAGGTTACTTAATCTAACAGCATGATAGCATTTTAATGCTGCTCTGAGCAACATCAGCTTGTTACTGGCAAAAATCCACAACCTGAATTTTTGTTGTAGCGAAATCTACATGCCATAAAGGATGTCAGAAATAGATGGGACATCTGCAAATGGTGAGAACATATTAAAGTCAGACTGGAAATAATATCAAACACCATGCTGGTCCCTCAATTGTTTTATGTGCTCTAAAGCCTTGATACATTGCTAAACCTGGCTTAGAGCTGGAAATCTAGTATTCTGCAGCTTTCAGTTCCTTGTCTTGGACAAGGTTTTGTGCACAATTTGGGCCTGATCCTGTAAACAGTTTGTACTTGATATGCTAATGTCACACAGGGAAAACAAGCTGTAGTTCCATCGCTACTTTATCTGATGCTTGAAGATTTTTTTTTTTGCTCATGCATTCCCTCCTTTTGGCTGAGGGCATAAAACATTACTCAGTGAAATAAAGATGCTTAATAACCTTGTACAAATAAACTGAAATTAAACTTTCTGACAATATTCAATTGTCACTTTGGGCGTATTAAGTAATTCCAGTTTAGTGTCTTGTAATCCCTAAAATAATACATTTTTGACATGGGCTGAGTCAAACCAGTCAGCTGGCCAGGTCACAATAGCCAGACACAGATGCCTTGCACAGAAGCCAATGTGCTGTTATGGCAGAACTTGTGTATTTTATATTAGAGAGCCACTGGCAAAAATCAGGGATGAGAAACGAGGGCACCGTTAGTGCATGTTAGGAATAGCCCGAGCTCACCTTTGGAGTTGGCTCCTTCATGACACAGGCAGCGTTTAGGGACCTGTGTCTGGATCACTGTGGGGTTTAGAGAGGTGCAGGCACGTGGCTGCCAGGGTAGCAGGGATGGGTTTCCAGTGGTCTTTATGGTTGTAAATGTTAGCCCTGATGCATTTACAGTTTCTGAAGCAGGGGATTTTGGAATATCTTTTTTAATTAGGCAATTAAATTCCGGTTAAGCCCTGTTTGAGGCACCTTGGTGCCTCTTTGAATCTTCCCCTTTGTCTCCAGTGGCTCTGTTAGATGTTGACACTGACCTGCAAAGCTGGTACTACAAGTCCTTATAAAGAAATCTGATATTCCTATGGAAGTTATGATGATGTATGTAAATCAGCTGCCACATACACACTGTCACCTCTTCAGCTGAAAAAGAAGGGCAAATCATTTCGTTGGTAGCTGCTGAAACCGTCAGCTGCACTGTCATTAATACTCTACCCTCTTTCCTGGAAACTCAATATGTCAGCTACCTGATGTACCCTTCCTCTTCCAAGAATACATCTCTCCATTCCTTCAAATTCTTCTTGAGCTGAGACCTCCCATCTGTCAGCTTATTGTTCTTCTTCTGGCCCATTAGTTCTTCCTCCCATTCTTTTTTCATAACCTCATGTTGTTTTTTATAGAGTTTTATGACCAGAGTATCTGAGCTCCTTACAGAAGCATATAAAGTGATATGTCCAACTGCTAGTATGCCTTTTTCTGTCTTCCTCTTTCTTGTGGGGACAACATTGCGGGGGGTAAAGCATTAGGTTTTGAATTTTTTTATATTGCTGTGATATATACACCTACACTGTAACGACCCTGATCACATTATGCTTATAAGGCATCCCCTGGACTGTCCTGTTTGGACTTTGGTGCTGGATCTGTTCCTCAGGGAACTGCCCAGATTTCTTTCACTGCTCTCTGGGGAAAGACTCTCCATGCGGTGTCACTTCTCTGAAGCAGATCTTTCTGATCCTTCTCTGTAGATGCCATTGCTGAACTTTCTTGTTTCACACCCCCTACTCTGTCCTGCTGCTTAACACTGATGGTCCCAGAGATCTTCCGTCATCAGTCCCCTCATCTATAATTTATCCTTCAGGGGCCATACAGCAGCTGAAGCACTTGCACACAAACTTCATGCTGGGATTTGTATAATAAAAAGTATTTTGCTTCACAGCAGTATATGGGCCATAGAAATCCAGGGGAAATAAGAAGTGCCTGTCTCCTTGCATCGGTGGATCTCCTGGATCTCACCCCTCTTTGGCACTTGCCTTCCTTTCAGCCCACAGCCATCTTTCTTGATTTGTGCTTGGCCCATATGCAAAGCTTTTGTTTGCAGAAGGAAGCAAAACTCTGGCTGATGTTAATGGACATTGGCATTAATGGGATTCTTACTTAAAATGAGTCTGTGTGACTCACTTTTTTGTTGTAGCAAATATTCCTGTACAACTATCATCTTACTAAAATGTAGCACCTGTAAGTGAGTAGACTCTTATGCACCTGAGGAATCTTATCAAAGACAGAGGTTTTCAAGTGAGGAAGAAGTGACTGGACTGCAAGTCACAAAGCCCCTAAAATTGTTGTCCTATCCTATAAAAAACTTGGTGTGTCTATGTGTGTTTTGCATTTGGAGATGTATATCCATATAGAAAGACATATGTTTTATGATATCTCCTAAATAGCAGATTACTTGTTGCTATTCAGAGGTCACTGGGTGATCTGCAATTCCTGCTTGATTATAACATACTCAACAGAGATCACAGTTTCAAATGAATAACTAACTGCCAACCAAACTGAGTGTTCGTGGTAGTGTAGCCATCATCAGGTTCTCCTTTTCTGGAGATATTCAAAACCCCCTCGGATGCGATCCTGTGTAACCTGCTCTAGATGTACCTGATTTGGCAGGGGGGTTGGACTAGCTGATCTCCAGAGGTCCCTTACAACCCCAACCATTCTCCGATTTTATGATTTTGCATTTTAATTTCATATCTACTTTTAATATTAATATGTTAATCCTTCTGATCGGTGGTTATTCTTCTTTATAATTCTCTATTCTTTTTTTGTTTGTTTGTTTCTTTCTTTATGGTGCTGCAAGAAATATAGTAGCGTAGGATCTGAACTTTTCTCTTTGAAATTATCTTTAAAACTGCTATTGACTTTTAACAGGATCAATGGTCATGTTAGAGAGCCTGAGAAAGTGGTCTTACAGTACACACAGCATCTGATGCCTAAATAACAAACCTTGTCGAGCCAGCTATTTCCCCGAGTCATGTTTTGTTCCATCCTGGCACAAACCAGACCAGGACGACAAATTGCATCACCAAAGAGGCATGACATTAGCCTCACATATATTTTCACTGGCCTTTGTATTACCATGGCAACAATACTTTTAATTATGGAAAACTAAAACGATAACTTGTATATCAGATGGGGCTCAGTTTTCCCTGTGGACAAAACTCTGATTAGCCATTGGAGAAAAGCTTTGTATCTCAGTTTTCCTCCCAGGCGAGATTTTATTCTCTGCTTTAACAGACAGCTGTTGTGTTCATGGTGTGTGAACTTGGAGGGGCTGCAGCTGGCTGGAGGGCTGCTGGACAGTGGCCCAGCAGGAGATGAACTGACCCTCCTGTCTCAGGGGCGGTCTGGTGCTGTGGTTCTTTGTGTGTTTAAGAACAACCCTCTCACTAAAGGACCGCTCTTGGCTTCCCTTTAAACCACTGGAAATCTGCATATTTGGAAAAGTCTGGTGTGAAGTGATGGCTAATAATCAGCCTTGACAATGTTCAAGATTGTGCTTGGGGGACAAACAAGGAGCCCCACTTCAGCAGCAGACATGAAAATTCACAAAGCAGATCCACATCCACATCCACATCCAGCTGTAACGTGGAAAATAAATGTGTCTGTGTGGTAGAATGCCGGTCAGGAGTGGCTTTCCTCACAGTGACAAGGGTGTTGTTAAGTCACTTTTCCAAGACAGGACGTGTGAGAGCAGTGACTAAAAATGTGTACATTACTCAGGGAACTCATACTGAGAAAGAAAAAAAATTGGTTGATGTAAATCAATGTTTTGGGTTTTTTTTTTTAATATATATATCTCTCTAATCAATTATGTGGACTTCTAATGCATTCATTTCCTATTTTGGATGAATGGTGGCCCTTGGTGGTTATCGTAAGGCTGGTTCTGGGTTTGTGAACTTCCTGGCAGTGTTTGAAGAGCAGAGAGGTTGGTGAGGAGATGGGGATGTCATGTAACTTTGTCTGGGTCTTCTCTGACATGCTGACATTCCTAGCTTATGTTTTCATGATTGCAGGTCTGAGGCAGCATCGTCAGGAGATTATGGGCAGAGATCATGAAATCATTGAGAATAAGAGTTGCAAGATCACACTGTTAACTAGAAATTCAATTATTCAAATGTGGTTCCAGAATGCAGAAGGCTCAGCAAGCATGTAGGCTAATATTTAGACTTGCTGAATCTCTAATCTCACTCTTTACAGTGTTACAACAGCTTTTTTTTACAACACAAAATCCTGAGCAAGTATTTCACTGGTAATACTACTCTCAATTCACTTATACTTTTCAAAATTTAAGTCCTGCCTCTAAGATTGTGATTTTGGAATTTGGGATCATAAATTAAGCCCTCTTATGAAAGAAAATAAGAGGTTTGCTGTTGTTTTTAATAAGATTTTATGGTAAGTATGGCAACGGTAAGTCTGTCAGTCCCAGCTTTGCTGTACATGTGTAGCTCTGTGCTTTGAGACCCTTGAAATGTCTGGTTTTAGGACATCAGCAGGGGGCTAATGAAAAGGCTTTGTTGATTTTAACGAATTGCAAGCCACTGTAGCCAAAATAAATATAATCTGCTTTTTGGATTAGTTGTCACACATGATTTTACCTACTAACAGTGATTAAAGAACCCTGGTGGACCAGAAGCATAGCTGCTCTCTTGTGACTCTTGCTAAAATAGCAATAAACAGAAGTAAATAAAGACTTAGGGCATTAGTTATCTTTAATAAACAGTGACACTGCATATAATGTTGAGGGGAGACTTCAAAAACCTGCATCGTGTTACAGCAGCATCACTCGTTCCAGTGCAGAGAGCATTGGTCATGTTAGATGGCTGGAAATTGTGGCATCACCAAGCTACTTTCCTTGCATTACTGACATGCAGCCCATCTTCAAGAGCTGCTGACCCAACTGGACACCTTGTGGAGACCTTAGTTGCTCAGCCGTTTTCATCCAGCAGCAGACATCAGAAACCAAGTTGAAACCAAGTTGAACAACTTAGAAACTAGAGGGGTTACAACAGGAAAATGAGGGAACGTTAGTTGCCTGTGTAATTACACAACCTCCGAACCACTGTAATTCCGTCCAGTTAATGAATGAAGGACCAGTGCTAGACTCTTCTACCTTAGTCTTTGCAAGCTGATGAAAAGAATTTCTTGCCCCTGCTGACATTTTTTTATCCCTGATATTTTGCCAGTAATCAAGGGTGGGTGTGTTTCCTGATCGCCTTCACATTTGTTGTGAGAGGCAACAATTACAGTTGATGGTATTGTACTACTCCTTTGGACTCACTGTTGCTTTTAATCAGTGGGTAGAAGAAACAAAACAAATGAAAGCATATTTTCTCTTCTGAGAGGGAACTATCATGGTGGTACTGAATGTTGGGAACAATTTTAGGCTGTGTGGCAGGGGCAAAAACACCTGGGGAGTAGCAGGGAATGAAGGAGTTTCCCAACGAAGAATATGGAAAGTCAAGGCTTTTGAAATTTAAAAAATTAGGGGATAGCAAAACCTGAGAAAGTTTACTTTAGGGAAAAATCATACTGAAACAGGGAGAGGGTCTGAGCTTTTTAATGACTTTTCAACTTGTATTCATCTGTCCCCCATTGTACACCCCTGGAAGGCACATGGCACTGTTCTACGAGGAGTTTATCTTTTACATGACAGCTAAAAAACTTCAAATTAATCAAGCAAACATCCTCTGGCTTTTTCAGAATTGCATAACTCTTTTTTGATGTATGGAGTTAAATTCTTGTTTGGTGTTTTTAGTAAAGTTTTGCAGCAGTTACAATACTCCTGGCTTTACAGTCTATGCAAAAAATACTTTGGTATCATGCTCAGGAAGGGAGTAAGACTCACCAAGGACCCATTCTTTTGGTTGGCAGTCATTAGGAGTTTGGAGATTTGCCCGATGGTGTAATTCAAGTCTTGACTGCATATCTTGCTGGTTAAAAATAGGAGCCAACTCCAGCTCATCAGTTTTGCTAAGAAACTATTGATTGTGATTAGCAAGCTTAAAAATAATTACCTTGTGTGTTCATTGCTATCTTTGGACATACTCTCATATTCCTATGCTTATAGAAAGTATTGAGCAGCACAATAGGGCGATTTGATGACTAAGGTGTTACATTGTGTGTGTGGGGAGAAGGGTATTGAGCACTTTTTAATTGTTCCATCTTCTGCTCATTAAACAAACACACAACGCTTACACAGGAGACAGAACCCACTGGCCTTACTGAAGGGTGCCATCCAGCACCCCATTTTTCCCATAGGGTCTCAGCCATATAGCCAGAGTCCTTCCCAGTTTCAGTCATCACTGGCACCACTCAGCTCTTTGACAGGAGCCACAAGACCAACATGCACCACAGGTGAGGCACCCTGGGGAGAAGTAAAATACTCATTTGCTTATTACCTGGGGAGGAGGGGATGAGTTTCACCTGGGTTTAAACACCTAATTTAAAAGCCTGATGGTGGTGATTCATGCCTGGTAGTGAGTTGACTCTGAGTGTCTGACTCAGTTAATAATAACTGAAATCCTGTCTGTCTCTGGAAGTTGTTGTTCCTGTAGCAGGGATGTTGAAGCAAGCAGCTGAATTTTTGGTACTTGCAGCATTGTGTATTCAAGTGAACCAACATTGCTTCAGTCTGCTCAAGCCTGGGCTGCCTGCTGGGCGAGTGAGAAGAGCTACCTATACCTGTCAGACTCCTAATGCAGGTCAGTAGCAACTTCAGGGGGCCACCTTCCCTAGGATTTAACTCTTGAGGACCCTTGGAAAAACTAATTTCTTGCCATGCTATTCTTCTCTGAGAGCCTTTGGAAGAGTGACTTTTTTTATTTAAGTAGTTTAAGTAGTTGGATGATGAGAATGCTGTTGTGTGATACCACACTTGCGGGATCTTCCCTACTTTGTTCTTTAGATTTTGTATCCTCTGTGAATGTGTTAGTAATTTTGACTCATGATAATCCCTAATGCTTAGTTTAGTTTTGTATTTTCAATTTATACTCTTCCTAGAGTTCTACTTGTGTATTGGTTTAGTGGGTACCAGGGTTACCCTCAGCAGGCACCTGATGTGCTGGCAGAGATGTATAACACAGGCTACAGTACAAATTATGCAGGTGTTTTGCAACCATGGATGCTTGTTCTGGGGCTGTGCGTATCAATCTGAAGTCTCATCGCACAACCTAATAGTGACATGTGGGCAGGGTGCAGCCTACTCTTCAGGCCACTCAGAAGCCATCGTGATTATGTCTTTGTGTGTCCAGGAGAGGGATTTATCCCAGTTTTCTGTCTGTTAATGGTAGCTTTTGAAATTTAGAATTGATATTTACAGGAGGAAAAAAAAAAAAAAACAACTTAAAGTGTTTGCTGTTGCAATGGTCTTCATATCAGCCCAGGTGGGAGAGGTGAGTGCTGGGTCACACCAGTGCTACTGTGCCTTGTGCAGATTTTGGGTTTTCTGTCGCTTCAAGAATGTAGAAAAATGAAATGCGAGGCTTCAGTACAGTAGCAAGGGAAACTGTGGGCATGCTTGCTTTCCTTTGCACTGTGGTCTGTGGCAGAGGAGGAGATGCAGATGGACTGCAGCTGCAGCTCTGAGCAGAAGCGGGGCTGGAGCAAGAGCCTGGCTGAGGAGCTGGTTAACCTGGCGTGAAGGTGCAGCTCTCTTCCTCCCACTGCCCTGCGAGGGATGCTACAACAACCTCAGAGAAGGCCTGGGCTGCGTGTATAGAGAGCAGGTGATGGTGTGGGATAAAACCTCCCTGACAGGAGTTTCTGATAGCAGCTTTATGCACTAAAGGTATTGTGGTATGCTTTTGAAGACTTTTAAGTGACTCTAAAACTGTATACTGCAGTATTTATTTCTCTATAAATACTTAAGTAAGCTCTCAATAGGCTCAGACACATAAGCCATGTATTTCCAAACAATTTGCTTCAAAAATATTTGTGCTGAGTGAGAAATATTACTGGAAGAGCTATTTTTTTCCCTTGTATTGAAAGGGGCTGAGACTTGAGCCCTCAAATTCAACTTTCTTTATTAGCATGATTTCAGGACTCGCAAGAACTTGTAGAAGAGTTTAAAACATTTAAAATATTTTTTTCCCACATTTAAAAACAAATGATGCAACTGTAAAACTTTATCTATTGGGCTGTACCAGAGCTAGAAGTGAGTGTTGTTTTGTTTTCCTGTGGTTTGAGTGCCTTCCTTTTGACCCAAGAGGCTGCAAGATATTTTTTTGTGCCTGGCTGTCTCACTCTCAGATACTTGCGTATCTGAGAGTGTAACTACTGCAGTTTCTGAATGTTTCACAATGCTTCTGAGACAATATTATTACTTTAAACATATCACTGGTTCATGAATACTGAGTGCCTTTCTTTAGCACCAATGAACTTTGACAAGGGTTTTGGCAGTGTTTGGGAAGAAGGGCATGTTTTGGAGGAAGTTTACTAACAAATATAACAAAAGTGACTGTGGATTTGACATGCTAACAGGGAACACTAGGCTGAAACCTGTCAGGTCTTGGCCTTGGAGAAGCTGAGCTAGTCAGAAGTCCCCGATTTACTTTATTTGCTATGTGAATATAACTGTTACAGAGCCTTTTGTCTACACAAGCAACTTGTGCTCTTACACAGTCATTTTTTTTTATATATATATA
>NW_010297881.1:0-6062 GCF_000700745.2 Antrostomus carolinensis
GGAGGTGCACTGGACCAGAGACCCATCTCCATGGATGTCCCCACGCCAGACCCAGGAGCTGTGCCCAAAGAGGTCCATGACTCCATGGGCAGCCACGTTGGAACACTTTGTTCCTGGACTCTTTTACCCCAAGGGAGGGATCTCATGTCGGGAAGAGCAGCAGAGACCAACTGACTGAACCCCCATTCCCTGTCCCCTGTGCCCTGGGGGAGAAGGGACAGAAATGGGGAGCACAGTGATGGGAGCCTGGGAAGAAGGGAGGGGTGGGGGAAGGTGCTGCCAGATGTGGGTGTTGTGTCTCACTGTCCTACTCTGATTGATTGGGAACTAATTAAATGGCTTTTTCTTCCCCAAGTGCAGTCTGTGTTGCCCGTGCCCATCCCTGGTGAGTGAGCCCTCCCTGTCCCCATCCCAACCCACCAGCCCTTTGCTGTGTTTCTCTCCCCATCTCACTGGGTGGGGGGAGTGAGTGCAGGACCACATGGTCCTCCCTGTGGGTGAAACCACCACAGATATAATGAGAGAAAAGGGAAAAACACTCTTTAGGGGAATGGGAATTCATTTTGCTCCTCTGAGCGAAGAGCATACTTTGTAAAAAGCAAAAAAACCAGCCTGTGAAACCACTTAACTCTTTACCACAATTCTTCCAGTTGTTGAAACTTTCACCACGGGCAAGAAAGGTGTACATAACAACGTGTGTTTCTCCTTTCCTTTCAGGGAAAACTTGCTGCATTAGGTATTGAAAATTCCAAAGTGATTTTGCCTTCAACAATTAATTTATCTGCCCTCACCTGTCAGGGATTTTGTTCACAGGACTTGGTGTAAAGACTAAAAACAGACTCCTCTGGCTCACCCCTGTTGCTCTCCTCTCCATGGCAGCTCCTACTCTACTGACCACCGATCCCCAAAGCAAAGTGCCTCTGAGGATGAGAATCTGGAAGAAGATCTGGGATAATTTTAGCTTGAAGGGTGACTGCTTTCAATAGAAAAATAAAGTCTTTAAAATCTGACTGCTGACTAAGGAACATACACAATGCACTTGGGAGACAAACTTTGTGACCCACTGCTTTCATTCGCAGTTGGCACACTAACGACAGTTCTAGGAAATAAAAACACCTGTAATGATGAGATTAAATATTCAACATCAGTAAATAGTCTGCACAGTTAGAACAAAGCAGGTTAAAAGCTGAGTGCAGGGAGGCAAACACGACACAGCAAAAAAGCAGTGTTCAGTTTTAATGTGTACCGTGGAAGCAGTAAATCCTGTAACATCTTGTATTTCAGATTCAACACCCACTGAGGCATCAAGGAGAAACTGGACTGCCTTCTCTCCAAAGAAAAAGCAATTCCCAAGGGGAATTCAGTTATGTACCTACACATCTCAAATACTTCCATCTCACCCACATCACAGAATTAGGAACACAGAGACACTAAACAACTGAGGTGTCCTCCATCAAAACCCCAGAGGGAAACTAAGCCAAGTGAGATGAGGGGCTACACAACAAGACTGATGGAGAAGTTCAGTAGCTTCTTAATTCTCTACCACTGAGGTCACTGTACAAAGCCAGCCTGGGTCTCTATGGATTTATACCTTGTGATAGATGGGGTTTTCTGGCTAAGTATTTGTGAGTTCAACCTGGAGGCCCTGTAGCTGTGGCATCTGTAGTCCCTTCCCATCTAGGTTGCACAGCACCAGGAGGCTCGAGATCATGCTGCGGCCCTTCTGCCAGACAAACCACCCAGCGAGTGTCTCCTTCACCTGGCACTTGCCACAAAACTCACAGGAATAATGTTATCTTTAGGTACCCACCAGACTCACTTCAAATCAGATAAGTTGGAAAGCTGCTGGGGAAAGAAGAGAACAAAAACCAGTTCGATCACAGAACACAAAAGAAATTCACTACTGATTTTTTTTTTTAATTATTATATTGCATGAAAATCTCTGAGCACCAAAATCATCCTTGCAAATCTTATTTACTTACAGATCTGGCCACTGTTATCAGCTTACTTTATATACTCTTTGCAGAAATAGTCACACACCATACTCTGTAAGCACTCTTAGTGATTTCCCCCCCCCACCGCATGCAATTCACATCCTTGCAAGCATGAGTTTCCTTCAAGTTTTCTGTACTGCAGCAAGAATGAATATAAATTAGCAGCAACCTCTAGAATTTGTATAAGGCTAATTGCAGCCTGAGCATTTGCTCAGCACAGCAAATCTCAGAACACAAAGCTGCTGGGCCAGGAACCAGGAACCCCAAGAGCTCTGATAGCATAGGCTTCAGCTTGCAGTTCAATTCCTGAGGTGATGAAATCCACTCCAACAGCACCATCTGCTGTCACAGAATAGTCTGGGTGGGAAGGGACCTTAAAGATCATCCAGTTCCAGCCTCCAAGTCATGGAAGTCTAGAGCCCAGCTCTGAATTAGAAATAACTTATGATGTTTGCAGATTTATTTCACAATAAACTATTTTGGAACATATATTTATTATGAAGTTTTGGTTTAGATGCTACCACTCATCCTTCTTACTGGCTTACTATGAGGACTGAAAATCTAATTTTTAACATACGCTGTTTCAGAAGGACTCCTCAAATATCTATGATTGTCAGAAATGTATTTAAGATGTGCTTCCAAGGACAAAGTGATAACCATTCAGAGAAGAAAATTGAGCAGCCTAAATCTCCCAGTAAGGAACTTCAGTATTTTAATCATCATTTAAAAGATAACAGATGCAGGTACTCAGTGGCACTAAGGGAAATAATAGCTAAAGGGAAGAAAAAAAATCTAAAATAATGTTAAAGGAGGTTAAAAAAGTCTCAAAGATCTTGAAGTTATTTTATAAAAAGAAAAAAAAAAGAGTCAAGCAGCTAGGGTGATGTCTGGAATTAGGAGACAGACTTATAAACTGGACATATTTCCTCCTTCCCCACCACAATCAATTATCAAGCTCAGCTCAAACATCCAGCAAACTCAAGTCCTACACGCCAGCTTTGCATGTTGATTTTGTTCATATGGTTTGGACACAATTTGCAGTCAGAAGGGTAAGTAATTTTTTGTAACATGTACATCAACTTGATACAGTTAAGATATTTCATAACAATATTTTCTCTATTTTTAAACTGTACCGATTCAGTATCTTTGAAAAGGTTTAGTACACAAACATAAATAAAAGTTATATAGAAAATAATGAAGTTTTAGATAATTCTTTAAATACATTTTAAAATTAATTCTCTCCTCCAAGTTATGATCTGAATGCATCAATCAGAAAACAAAGAATCTCACTCTATATTTGCAAATATGGTCTGCTTACCTTTTTAACTACTAGAGACACATGCTGACTCTGCAACCTGCAAAAAGAAGAAACACTTAGATTTGTAAAAGAAAAAAAATACCAAGTGTGTTACAAACAGCAACTACCTGGCCTTCAAAGGGACAAATGTAAGAAGAAACAGTAGATAATGCATATACAGAGTCACAGAGCCAACTCCTCTGTAACCCCAGCAAAGGGATGGGGAGAAACAAACAAACAAACAAACAAACAAATCAAGACTGAAGATGCTTAGGACCTGAGGCCAAGGAGAAACATCCCAGAGGTACAGGCAGCTATTTAGCAGAACCCCATCTGCAGTCTCTGCACGTTCTAGCTGAAAGGGTCAGCAAAAAGTTGGCCAATAACGGCTTAAAACTAAAATCAACTTCCAGGTTATCAGAGCCAACTTACCCTGCAAGCAAATCTCAAGTTGTCATCTTGTTAGATTTGGGGTTTTTTTTTTTTTAATCTGGATCTTAAATTTTATTTTCCATGGTTGATTTTAATCCACATAAACAACACTTTACACTACAACCTCCTTTTCCAACTCTGGTTTCTTAAGACCACTGACATCAGGTTGCATTCTCCCGAAGTGCCTGCAAAATTGGAAAATCCCTCAGCCACCAGCAGTGGGGTGGGAAAGAAATGGGCGATGTAGAGTAAGGAGGAGACGGGATAACGGGGGGCACTAATGCTACCAGAAATGTTCTTTTATTTCCATAAATACATATAAGCTGCACAGCTGTTCAAGCAGGAACAGATGGGTTTATTTTTACAGAGAGCCTCCTAGTTATAAGAAAATATTGATGTGACTTTAGCAATGTGAAGATACACTATGCTAAAATGGTACCATCACGGATTTTTCCAGCTATTTCCAAAGCAACAGAATATTCCAGCCAAGAGGTGATGTTCTGCAAAAACAGGCAGGCAGTCCAGCAGCTGAGCAGAGTGGGGACAACCCCCTGGCCCTGGAAAGGATTTTCAAACTTGCACCTTGAAAAGATTAAAATTCTCTGTTATTGCACTACCCACAAGAGGGTGCTGGCACCCTACAGAACCTTCCACTGAACTGAAGTTAAACAGCAGGCACAGCACAGCTCGGGACAAAGCAAACTGACCACAGAACCATCGAGTGTCGTGAGCTGGGAGGGACCCCCAGGGATGATGGAGTCCAACTCCTGTCCCTGCACAGGACAATCCCAACATTCACACCATGTCCCTCAGGGCCTTGGCCAAATGCTGCTGCAATCTTGTCAGGCTTGGTGCCATCAGCACCTCCCTGGGGAGCCTGTTCCAGTGCTCCACCACCCTCTGGGTGCCTCAAGAACCTTTTCCTCATGGCCAACCTCACCCTCCCCTGACACATCTTCCTGCCATTTCCCCTGCTCCTGGCGTTGGTTGATGTATGTATCGTATCTTAAACTGTTTTTGCCATGTCAGACAATAGGATATCTGACACAATATTTAAAGTCATAGAATCACAGCATCATAGAATGGTTTGGGTTGGAAGGGACCTTAAAGCTCATCCAGTTCCAACCCCCCCTGCCATCAGCAGGGACACCTTCCACTACACCAGGTTGCTCAAAGCCTCATCCATAAACTAGAAGATTGCATTAATTCAATCTTGGGTTTTTTCCAAAGATATTTCAATTTTCCAACACTTGACAGTGGTATTTTCCAATAATTCAGAAAAATATGCCAATAATATATTGGTCTGATCACAAAGTATTAGAAATGTCAAGAAAGCTCAAAGCAGCATCAACTCAAGTCAGCTTCCCACACTGCAATGGACAGTATTTTATGGTTGGACTCGATGATCTCAAAGGTCGTTTCCAACCAAATGATTCTGTGATTCTATATTCAAGTCCACCAAATGGGGGGACACTATCTACAACACGATGATTTACCATTTCCTTTAATATTTTCCCAACTTAGTAGCCACATATCCACAAAAAGCACTCCTTCAAACCCTTGGAACATGAGCTATAAACAGTGTGCGACGTGAAATTGCAGGATTTGTAGCAACACCTAACAAAAAAAGATTTTTTTAAGAAATTAGTTTGTAATAATTCTCATTCTATGTGAGCATTGCTTTAAATAACGTTATAATTAATCCCGAGACAACACAGTGCTAGTAATTTTGAACCAAGTTTTTACATTAGTGTCACCTTGAGTTGTTTTACAAATTGTATTCCTTAGATGCTGTATTACCCCAGTTGGTCATACGGTTGAAATCCTCAGTTTCAATTCAGTTTAAATCCTCTGAGTTTCAAACAAACTAAACAAACACAATTCATGAGACCTGGAATTTCAAATAAGTTGATGACTAAGTGCAGTCTGCCACCCAGAGCCCATGGTCCAGCACTAACCCCCTCCACCAATAAGCAGGGGCTGAAGAAGGCACTTTGGCTGCTGAAGGACTGTGAGCAGTAAAGAGGGGCAGATGAAAAAGTGAGACTTGAAACACCTTCAACCAGGACAGATGTTAAATGGGAAAGAACGGGAAACACCACTGGGTAATAAACACCAGGAACAAAGCTTGCATCTCCAGCATTTCCTACATGGCTCTGCTCGTGGCAGACGGATACCTCAGGCCTTGCTCAAGTCACAACACACATCCCCACCACCTTTTGCCGAGAGATGGGTGTTCGCTTGCCAAAAGAGGCTCCTCTAGGAACTCAGCACCTCCCTGCAGCATCACCACATCGCTACACAATCCCAGAATCACCTTGACTGGAAAAGACCTTTAA
>NW_010297882.1:0-5074 GCF_000700745.2 Antrostomus carolinensis
CACCTCCATGTCCTTCTTGGAGTGAGGGGCTACTTTGGACTTCCACATACGGGAGGGACCACATGTGTGTGTGGCTGGGTGACAGCTGGGCAAATACCTGACCTGTTTGCAGCCTGAACTTCATCTGCCAACCTTTTCTCCTGCATTGGCCAAGGCAACGCTGACTCCTGGGCTTCAGCTGGAAGCCAGAGCCGCCACATCCCCAAACAACCGATCATCTCCCAAAAGGGTGCTGCAGAGCAATCTCTTATCTAAGGCTGAGAAGCTCTGCAGGGCTCAGCATGGCTTTCCTCCTGCCCAAGCTCTCCACGGGCAGAGGACTGGGCACTGGCAGCCAGAGGAGGTGTGCAGTGTGACAGGCTCCTACCTGTCCAGGTGGAAGGCGGCGATCTCAGCGTTGTGCCGCTGGAAGTCAACGAAGTAGAAAAAGTCCTCGGGAGTCTCTTCCTCACGTTTCTGCCTGGGAGAGAGCGAGGGGTTAACCTTGAGCACTTGAGCTCTGTCTTGGTGCTGATGGTTGAGGGAGGCAGAACAGCTGATCTGGGCTTTAAAACCATTTGTGCCAGAGTTTAGATCCACTTGTGTAGGATGGTGTTTTGGGTGGGGGATGCTAGAGGCTGTGCCACACTTCTGCCATCCCCATGGGAGGCAGAGAAGAGCTCAGGTTTGATGTTCTCAGATCCTTGAGACAGTAACACTACCAGCAGCTCGTTTCATTTTCTGGCTGTCACACCATGTCCCAACACGTGCAGCGTGGGAATTTGTGTGCTCAGCAGAATTCAAGAAATCCCACAAGCATTGCTGAGTCCTCCTGGCTCTTTCCTTCCCCTCCCAGACCTGCTGGACATGGGGCAGAGGTGGATAGAAACCAACAGAAGAGGAGTTGGCTGCTTTCTGGATGAGCAACCCATCCCAGTTGCTTGTGCACAGAAAGTAAAGGGAAGGAGAATAAATATGACAAGTCTCAAGGGGTTAGAAATAAGTGCAGGAGCAATTTAAAACTCTTGCTTGAGATGACTAGGATTGATGGCTATTTCTTGGAAATACTTTGGGGAATCCAAGGAGAAATAAGGTAAAACATAAAGTCAGCCAGGGAAGAGGAAGAAATGGGCAGAACCTAACGGCAAAGTTCTCAGGAGAACAAGTGTCCCAAGGTCCTTCACCATCTGGCATCTGCAAATGGAGAAATGTCCAGTGTTAAGAGGCAGTGTGGGATCCAAGGGATGCAACGTCAAGAAGCCATGTGGGAACACTGGTGTCCATCTGCACATGTCTCTGGGATGGTGTGAACAGCCAATAATAATGAAACCTTTTCAGCTCTCCAGGTAGCTGAGCTCAGGAGAGAAATGATGTGGCTGTGGTGGAGCTGTCCTTGCCAAGGACACTCACACTTGGGGGGCTGGTGGGGGACTCTGCTGCTGTCCCTTACCTCATGGGCTTGAACATGGCTTTCCCAAAATCCTGGAACCTGAGGACCAGCTTCAGGTGCACACCACTGGGCTTCACAACTTGGGGAGGAAAGAGGACATTAGGCACCAGCCACCACCCTGGAAAATCTCCCCGGCACGCGGCAAAGCCCCACAGAGGAAATGGCAGGAAGATGTGGCAGGGGAGGGTGAGGTTGGCCATGAGGAAAAGGTTCTTGAGGCAGAGGGTGGTGGAGCACTGGAACAGGCTCCCCAGGGAGGTGCTCATGGCACCAAGCCTGACAAGATTCCAGCAGCATTTGGCCAAGGCCCTCAGGGACATGGTGTGAATGTTGGGATTGTCCTGTGCAGGGACAGGAGTTGGACTCCATCATCCTTGTGGGTCCCTTCCCACTCACAACATTCGATGAACCTATGACATCCCAGTTTCTGCTGTTGGTGGGGTTTAACTGGAGGCAGAAGGGTCTGGCATTGCCTGGCTGTAGGTTCCCCTCGCTGAGGTGAGGATGGGGGACCGGGGTCAGCTGAAGCGATGGCGTGCGGGGGGACAGCAGGGACCCCAAGTGACACACTCACTCTTGGTGCAGTCGCAGGCTCCCAGCAGCGCTTTCTCGTCCTGGCTGTAGTCTGCAAGGACAGGAGGAGTGGTGAGATCCTGCTGAGCTCCATCTCTTGCTGCTGACCCCCCTCCCAGCATGTGGCATGCAGGGGGGCACTGTGATGGGATTAAACCACTGTGCTATGGGGCCCTGGAGTGGTTGGCACCAAAAAATGCCACATCAAGGGCCACATCTGAATCCTTCCTCCCATCTCAAGGTAGGGCCATGGCAAGTGCACAGCACGAAATGTGCCAGGAGGCCAGCACAGGGCTCAGAGCTTCTTCCAGTGAGTGACAACCCGTGCCTTGCTTGCAAAAGTGACCTGGGGGAGCTGGAGATCCCCAGCCCCATCCCCGTGGCATGGCAGGAAGATGTGGCAGGGGAGGGTGAGGTTGGCCATGAAGAAAAGGTTCTTGAGGCAGAGGGTGGTGGAGCACTGGAACAGGCTCCCCAGGGAGGTGCTCATGGCACCAAGCCTGACAAGATTCCAGCAGCATTTGGCCAAGGCCCTCAGGGACATGGTGTGAATGTTGGGCTTGTCCTGTGCAGGGACAGGAGTTGGACCTGATGATCCTTGTGGGTCCCTCCCAACTCACAACGTTCTGTGACTCTGACCCTGCAGCAGGAGGGTACTTACCAGCACTGATAGTGGCAAAGTCCTGCATGTCCCGGAGAAGCCTGTCAACAACGGGGCTGGAGCGTGGGTAGAGCCCATCCCGGCTGATGCCCAAGTGGAACTGGAGCCAACTGGCCTCTGGCCGGAGTGTCAGCGGTGGTGCTGGGGAGGTGAGATTGAGCTCCTCCCGGTAAAGCTTGTGTCTCCTGGAAGAGAGTGGTTATAGGGTGATGAGGGTGAGCGCTGGGGTGGAAATCCTTGCTGCTCTGAGCCTGGAGGATGTCAGGGAGTGGGGAGGGTGCTGGGGAGCAGAGCTTGAGGACACAGGGTGGATAAGGACTGTAGGTGCTGCCCAAGGGGAAACTGAGGCAGGGAGCGATGACTGAGATGGTCAAAGATCTCACAAATTGTACGTTCTTCCCTCTGCAAAGCCCTGGGAAAGGAGCCCTGAGTGGGAACACAAGGAACTTTGTTGTCTTCTCCTTGCCCTGGAACTTTGTTGTCTTCTCCTTGCCCCATCACAACCAGGAAGGGTGTCAGGGCATGGCTGGAGCTAAACCACATCTCCAGCAAGACAAGAGCTGGCCTGTGTCATGGATGAAGTGCTCCCTGGAGAGACTGCAGGCTCCAGGCCAGACTTGGGGAGGGGAACGTGATGTGACAGCAGGTAACTTGGGTGTTGGCTGCTCAGTGAGGTGTCTGGAGAGCCCAGAAGAATGACAGGGTTTTGCCTGAGAGAGACTTTGCAGATGACCATCTTCATGGTCATTACTTCTCTGACAGAATTTTTTCCTGAAGCTGGAGGTCCCAGACAGGGCAAAAAAAAAAAGTCACCAAGTCAGACCCACAGATTTCCTCCATGGCCACACTCACAGCCCTTGTTCTGGTGAGCAGGGACGTGGTGAAGCTGTCCAGTAACATCCTGCCCATCTCCTCTTAAAACCAAGCTTGAACCCAGCCCTTTCTTGGCCGATGTGGAGCCAAAGGGGCTTCCCAGGTCCAACAATAACCCAAAGCCATCTCCCCAATCTATCAGCATTTTCCTTGACCTTGAGACCTCCACAGCTGGGACCCACACTTTGCTAAACCACAATCAAAAGGTCACTTATTCCACCCAGGGGAGGGCAGAGCGTTGGTTTCTCATTAACGCTGGCCAAGCCCTGCACGGAGTGGCCGGTCCTGATAAAGGGAAAACGAAGTTCAGTTTACACTGAAAGTGCCAAGATACATCCATGGAGAAAAACAGGAGCTGGAGGCTGATAACAAGTGGGGCATTAATTAACCAAGGCTGGGATGGAATGGCTGGAGAGAGGAAGGTGCCACACATCTTGCTAGACCCTCATTTTTTCATTTCCCTGCTCAGACCAGCAGGAAAATTTTGGGTTTTGGGCTTTTTTTTCTCATCATCCTTCTTCCAATCATCCATCTTTCCAATCTTTCCATCATCCAAGCAGGCTAAACAGTGTGGTAAGTCCGGTCTAACCATGAGCAAGAGATGAACCCTCCTGGCAACAAGGGACACGTTTCATCCTGGGAGAATCACAGGCTGGTTTAGATTGGAAGGGACCTTAAAGATCATCCAGTTCCAACCCCCCTGCCATGAGAAATCTAGGAAATGGAGAGACGTGGCATATCTGGAGGTCAGAGCAGCCCGTTCCCTCTCCCAGTTTGTTTGCTTTTCAGTTGGATTGGGTCAGCTACAGGCACGAAGTCCACGTCTGTGTGGTCAGGAAGAAGGGTGGTGGAGCGTTTCTTTCTTGGTCCAGCTCTTTGCTCAGGCCATCTGCAAAGGAGGCAGAAACTTCTCCAGAGTTGGCAGGAGGTGGACACTGGAGCGTGCTGGGACCTGCAGGCAGGTTTCATAGAATCACAGACTGATTGAGGTTGGAAGGGATCTCTGAAGGTCACATCTAGTCCAACCACCCTGCTCAAGCAGGGACTCCTAGAGCATAGGAACCAGGATATTTTGAATATCTCCAGGGAGGGAGATTCCACACCCTCTCTGGGCAGCCTGTCCCAGTGCTCAGTCACCCTCCCAGTCAAGAAGTTCTTCCTCATGTTCAGGTGGAACTTCCTACACTGCGGTTTATGCCCATTGCCTCTTGTCCTATTGTTGGGGAAGAGTCTGGCCCCATCCTCCAGACACTCTCCCTTTAGATATTGATAAACATTGATCAGATCCCTTCTGAGTCATCTTTTCTCCAGGCTGAACAGGCCCAGCTCCCTCAGCCTTTCCTCATATGAAAGATGCTCCAGTCCTTGAATCATCTCAGGTTTGGCTGGAAGGATGTGGCCCTGGGATGCTGTTGGCTCCAGCAGATGTGCCTTGACCTTCCAGGTCTCACATGGGCAAGTCTTTGAGGCACAACCCTAACCCCCTGCCATGGCCAGGGACAATAAAGCCCTCAGTGTAATTCAGAAGAATGACTCAA
>NW_010297882.1:5141-7689 GCF_000700745.2 Antrostomus carolinensis
TGCTCTCCTGCTTCCCATCACCCAGGCTGTTCCTCTCTGGGGTGGCAGCGAGCAAGAAATTATTGATGTAGAAAAAACTGCACGGACCAGCGAGCCCCTTTCCAACCCTTAAACCCAAAATGCAGCTCCTTCTGCCTCCCTGTTTCCTTCAGAATTCCTGAAATATTTCCCTGTCAGAACAGAGCTCTGCAAAAGACATCACGATCTAAACCCCGGCTTCATCTCTAACTCGCTATAAATAGCCCCAGGGTTGCCCTGGCTCCTTGCTCAGCTCATGAGGGCCACAATGTGGGGTGATGCTGGGCACAGGCCACCAGTGTCCACTCGCCCTGGAACTGAGCTGGTCACAGAGTTTGGGGTTTTGAAGCTGCTCCTTCAAGGATAAAAATAAGCTCTGTGGGGTTTTTTTTTGGTTGTTCTGAAGAGGTGTGGATGGGTTTTCTGTTGTTTCCTTCCTGTGTCCCCATCAGTCTCTCCAGCTGGTTCTGCACAGAATCATAGAATCCTTTGGTTGGAAAAGATCTTTGAGATCATCAAGTCCAACTGTACCTGTCCACTACTGAACCAGATCTCTCAGCACCTCACTGCATCCTGCAATCAAACTCCTGAAGTGCTGGGGAAAAGCAACCAGCACGCAGCAAGCATCGTGGAGGTAGGACACGTGTTACCATGGATGTCACAGAATCCCAGACTGGTTTGGGTTGGAAGGCACCTTAAAGCTCATCCAGTTCCAACCCCCCTGCCATCAGCAGGGACACCTTCCACTAGACCAGGTTGCTCAAAGCCTGAAATCTGTTCTATCCTGGGGTCAGTCCATGAGCTGGCACAGTCCCTGTCCAGCTGATGTCCATCTGGCTGCAGCAATGACAGGCTGTGCTGTAGGTACAGGGTGAAGCTACAGTTTGTTCCACCCAAGAGGAGCATCCCACCACTCTGAAATGATGCAGAAACACACCATCACCCAGGAAAGCCAAGGAGAGGATGGCCTGTGGACACTCTCCTGCCTGGTAGTGGATGTGGTCACACCTCAATGGGAGCTGGTGTGGACCTTGCTCCTGCAACTCTGTCTTCAGTCCTCAACAACAGCAGCATCTTCTCCAAATCTATGGATTGGGAGAGAAAGCCATGGGTTCCTGAGTCCTGCAGAGGAGACTGCCCATCGCTCTCAGCAAACCTGGAGTCGGCTCCTTCACCGTCCACCTTGGAGAGGACATGGGCTCTGCAGTGCTTCTGGTGAGGTGGGAATTCCACCGTGCCCACAGCAAATTAATGGTCTCATGAAACACATCAACCCTGGCAAATACCTTCTTATTATATATTCCATCTGCAGCACCAAGGGCAGGAGAGGTTGTGTGTGTCACCTCGGCCTGGCCCTGCTCTCTGAAGGCTTTACCCGCTTACGAGCACCATCTATTTTATTTCAGAGTGATTGAGGAATAATCAATCCTCTGCTTTCCTTCTCCTTCCTGGAGGTGCAAAGCGAAGTCCATCAAGGGTAAATGGCATCACAGCTTTCCTCCTGGCCACATCATCGCTGAACCTCAGAACAAAAGGTGACGTGCAACCACGGCTCTGTCAGAAATCTCATCTTCAAGCAAAGCAGTAAATAAAGTTGAGAAATGTGGAGTTTTCACCAAACAACCAGGGCTGCTCCACAGGTGAGGTTGGCATGGGTGTAATGCCAGTGCTGCTGCAAGCGCTCGGCACTGGGTGCTCAGGGCTTCTGGTGGTGCTTCAGGAGCCATCAAGGATGTGCCATGACATGCTTTGGTTCAAATCTCCTATTCCCACCAGGCTTTGGCTTGGGAAACATCCATCTTGTTCCCCAAATCCTGATGTCTTCAGGAGGCATTGCTCAGCTCTGAGAAGATGCACCCAAGGGGAGTCCATGGCACAGCCTGGCCATGGTGCGTGTCCTCAGGGATGCCCAAAGCCACCACTCACGGACTGCCAGTGATGTGGAGAAGGATTCGAGCTGCTCAGGCAAGGGATGAACCTCACAGGGGTGACACCCAGCTGAGCACACGGGGTGAAGCTGCCCCAAGCCCCAGCTGCTGCTCAGGCCACACTGGTCATTCTTTGGTCTCTTCCATTATCACTTCCCATTGCAGGAGGGCTGTGTCCAAACTGGGAACATCTCGGGTTCAGTCCCCTGGGCTGTGAAGCCTCAGTGGTCAGGTCACGCACAGGCAGATGGTGCTCAGAGCTGGTGCTGAGGGTCCCCGTCCCCTCCGGGACAGGGGCCACAGGGTTTGGTGAAAGTTCCACCCCAGGAGCAGGAGATGGGGGAGTTCTACAACCATTTCTGGGGCTGGGAGAGGCAGGAAGAAGAGGGCTCTGAGCTGGGAGTCCCTGTCTCTCCAGAAGTAACCACCTCTGCACCTTTTCTTGTAGACAAGTCAGCTCTGGGAACAGGAGAGGGGCTGAACGGGGACCCAGCACCCCAACACTGCTGTTGTGGGTCACAGGAGATGCGTGTCACTGCCTGGAACCCAGACACATAGGGCTCTGGCCTGGGGGACTGTGGCTGCTGGAGTTTGGGGACTCT
>NW_010297883.1:0-270 GCF_000700745.2 Antrostomus carolinensis
TGTTTGCTAGCAGCTGCAGCACACTGAGTGACAGTCCCTCCGTGGGTGGGAGGCTGGGTATGGGTAGGAGAAGCCACGCTCTCCAAAGTGCACAAACAAACAAGACCTTTCTTGCAATCAGAAGGAAGCAGGATTGCTCTCACTTTTCAGAGATTTGCTTTGCAGGTGAGCTTACAGCTGGGAACTGGACTATGTAATATCTTTTTCATACTCTCTTCTGGATGGTTCATGCTGCACAATTTCCAGCAGCAGGAAAACATGGCAGGTGGC
>NW_010297883.1:297-6411 GCF_000700745.2 Antrostomus carolinensis
AGAGTAGGTGACACAGAGCACCAGCAAAGGAGTTGCCAGCAAATGTAACCTTAAGAGAAAGAAAAGGCCAAGAAACTAAGTGCTTCATTTTAGTAGTGAATTCTAGCAATAGTAGAAATAGTGGAATAATAATCAAGAGAAAAATGTCAAGCACCTCTCTGCCCAAGACGCTGCAGGTTGCCTAAGAGTTCTTCGGTACAACATTCAAGCAATAAGAAATGAGAAAGGAATAAGACAGAATATTGGGAATTGAAATTAAAATACTATGTAATTCAGTAGTGGTAAAAAAGGAAATTAATTCTGACATTTCTGCTTAAAGCCTAGCTATCTGTGAATTACCTGAAGTGCACATTGATTTTTGAGATGTTTGGCTTTTGAAGGATATTCTAGTATATATTGTAGCCTGCATTTTCTGTAATCCCTTTTATCCATCAACACTAGAGACATTTTGCCGCCCTTTAAAAAGCACTTTTTCAAAAAACAAGAGTGCACTTTCAAGATCTGTTCTTTGCTGCTGAATCCTCCCACCTTTTGTCATAATCCACTCACTACTTTTTTCAACCAGTTGCAAGATGAAGCCTTGGTATTACTCTTCTAGACTGGTTACCTCAGGGTGTTTTCTTTAAATGACAATACTCAAGTTTATTACAATAATATTAGCTAGAGGGAAGGTCCCCTGACTCAGTAATAAACACATTGAAATGTGGGGAGGCCAAATTTTGACCAAATGAAGGAAACAATCTCATAACAGGGAAAAAAGCTACCTCATGCTTTCCTCCATAACAGACAAGGTGGGCCAGCCTAATTGTAGTATCTGAGCCCTATTACAGGAAAGAGCAACAAAACATTTCATCCCACCCGCACCATTGTAGCTGAAAGACCCCATGAACTATGAAGTCTGTGCTATTAACACACACACCCACCGGTAGGTCTCTGCAGCCAAAAAAAAATTGTTCTATAAGTGAATTAGTACATAAAATTAAAAGACAAAATCATGACAAGAAAGACTGTATCTGGAAATACAGGCCAGATGCCAGCTTCTAATTTCTGAGGAGGACTTTAAGGAAACAGGAGGAGAGCCACAGGCTGACACTCGAGGGAGAGAAAAAAACAACTGTGAGTTGAAACCCAAACCAGGTTCATCACTGCAGGAAAGAAGGTAAGGGCAGAAAAATCACCCCTACAACAAATAGAGCAGTGAATTAATTACAGTACTTAGGGGTGTAGGCTGACTTCTGTGTGGTTGCTTATGATATTTTGGCCAGTGTTTAAATCACAGGGGTTTTCTAATAAGATTTTTTTTTACTTTCTTGTATTTACCAAAGAGATATAACAAGAGTAGAGGATTTACTGTGCTGAATTTAAGAGCCAGTACACTAGCTTCCCTTAAGGAATACTGGCATCCCTTCAGGGGACAACTGCTGTAAGAAAACCTAATGATGAGAGTGAAGGACAGATACTTGAAATAAGCTTTCAAGTATATGTTTCCATGGGAGCAAATTAGCTATAATGTATGGAAGGACTGTACCCACACTTCAGCCAGCATTACTTCCTCTCCATTCCCTGGTCACATCTTGTTGTCTACATTTCAAATGTCTGTGCACATGTTCAAGATTCAGATGGCTGTCCTTAGCTGACTTAAAGTTCATGTATTATCTTTGGCATGTTTTACAGACAATTTGACAAATAGTGCATTACCAAAACCACAATTTAATATACTTGAAATACAATTGTACCTACCCCCAAGACTCAGAGAGCAACGACTGAGAAAAACAGTCAAAACAAGAGTTTCACCTATGCACCAATAACTTGTATTAGAGCAAATGTTAGGGAGCAGAAATGCAAGGAGATCCTTTTTTAAGACATGAGGATAAGTTGACAACCCATCAGGACAAGAGAAAGAACCGACAAGGACTGCTTGCCTCTTACGCTGATGCACAACTTGATTGAGTCTATCCTTAGCTTTGAAGCCCATGACCTTTGGATCTGTATACAGATGCCTGCTGTTCAGTACCCTTTTTGTTCTAAGAAAAATGTCTTTCCCAACTATAGTTCCCAGCTGATTGCACAAGTTTCCTATAAAAGAATTGAGCTGTTACACCAATAGGGTTTTCAGTCCCTTAAAGAGGTCACAAGTTGCTGTCCTGCTGCAGAAGGGGAGTTGGAAGAGCCAGAGGGACACACCCCCATGCAGAATCTGGTCTAAACACAAGCTTTGAAAGCACCCCATTACAGAGAGCAACCCTTCATTTAAAGGGAGTGAGCTCTACCTAGCCTGAAAACAACTGAAAAGAAATACTGGGTGACTCTTTGACATTTCACTAGTCATCCCACAGGTTTGTCTCCATGAGACTGACTCAGTTTTTAAACCTCATGTTCTTGTCAAAGTCTATGCATATCTCGGACATGGGATGAAGTTCCACATAGCTGTTGTACATGTAGAAAAAATAAGATTAACAATAGCAACCCAAAAATTTTGATCAGGAGGCTCAGATGTGTTTGATGAGCTTTTAGCATTTAGATCACCAACATGTATCACTTGTCAGATGAAGAAAGAAAAGGATAGATAGACAGATAAATAAATAATAATGTTATATCACTATTATGCTATTTTGCCACTTTAGAAGCAAAGTTAGCCACTCAATAAAGCAGTATAAAACCCTCAGAGACAGAAGCTGGCTGGTAAGAAAAAAATACATTTTGGGGAATGACAAACAGAAACAGCCCAAATATGATCAAAGCACAAAGACAGTGTCAATTTCCAACTAAGAAATGGACATGTAGGGATAGTGATTTCTAGGGGAGGTAAGAACTTCCCATCATTGTCTTTAGTATACAAGGGAATAGAAACAAAAAACAGAATTAATATTGCCATCTACAGCACTGCTGAGGTCCAAAACCTTAATGGTGAAGGGAAACCTATAAACAATCTAAAGAATTACTGATTCAAATTCTGGGGGAAAAAAATGAATGTGGAACTATAGAGTGAGAATCTTCTTAATAGTTATTATAGCTGCAGCTTTTATTTACAGGGATTCTGTGAATGTAATTCACTATTATATTTATGAAGATGGCTTTGATATTAGTACCAAAGACAGAACTGCAGTCCAAGGAATGGTCCAGAATTTCTCAAAATGGACATATAAAGCTATGTCTTATATTTCTCACCTTATTTTGGCACAATTTTTTATTTGTCAAAATGTAAGCGGCTTGCCACTTCTATTCATCTCTTTTACAGACAGGATAGTTTCACAATCAGTTATTGCAGCCATTAGTTTTAAAAGCATTGGTTTCTCTGGATGGAAAAATCACCTGCTCTGTAGTTACCTGAAGGTAAGTACAGAGTAATTTTATGCATTCAGCCATGACAACACTTCTTGATTTAAAGCCAATGAAATGATTACTGAAATTCCCCAGAATATTTTGCAGACAAGTCATTATTTTAGCTGACCTCTGAAAACCTCACTGATCAAAAACTTCTATCTCTTACAGAGGAAAAATTAAGCAACTATAGTAATTAACCAAAGAACAGTAATGGAATATCCATTAAAGTGCATAATAGATTCCCTTCTAAAGATACATCTTGATCACAGATGTGTGACATCAGCAGGAGATCTCACTTAAGGAAGCAGTTTTCTTTATCTTTCACAGAAAGTTTTATTAAATCTACTTAAAACAAAGTCTATTAGAAAACAATAAGTTGTTCACTTCCTTTTTGCCATGTTGATTGAAGTAAAAAGCTATTTTTCTACCTATTCAAGTACAGTAAATACTTGTACCATCATTATCACCATGGCAGCTATATTCATAGTATTTTTCATTATTTTCCCAGCCACTGTAACTCCTATTTTGACAAATAGTGTTAAAAAACCTAGAATTCCTCAAAAAGTGCTTCACAGATGTGTTGTCTTGTGTATAAATTCACCTTTTTTCCCAGCTAATTAAAATAGTGTTCTGCAAGGAAATTATTTTTCTTGCAGAAACCATTTATTGATCTTATTTTTAAAAGATTATGTTAAAACTAAAAAGTTTCAAACAGAACCAGTCCAAATCTTACACTTTCTTCAGGAAAAAGAAAGCTATAAATATTACTTGAGATGATAAATGGAACTGGGAAAGGACATTTTGGTAATAGGAAGGCAACTATTTTGGGGACAAAGGTTGGTAACCACAGTCCTTTCCACCTCTAGCAGTTGCATAACTAAAGATTTTGAAAGAGAGTAGGAAAAACAATAGTGCTGCCAAAAAAAAAAAAAAGGCCTAAAATTGCAGAAAGCCACAGTGAATAGTTACTAATTAGTCCCTTATCCAGTCAGAGATAAATATCTGTATTTCAGGGAAACATGTTTCAGAGGGTTTTTTATTATTATTAAAATTACAGTGAGTAATTGAGGATTTACTAACAAAATGTTTGTAGGAAATAAATACATGCAGTGAGCTCCAGAGACATGATAGCAAAGGAAAACTAGTAAGTAGGCAGCTGGCAATGTCACGTATTTAACCCTGGAAGAGCATTTGGCCTAGTACCTTGCTGCTGGCTGATGACCAGCTTTCTCATTAGAAGATCTGTTTTGTTCAGGCACAACAGCTTAAAGATAATGTATTGTGCTTTCAGGTCTGTGTTTGCATTCACATTTCTTCCCACTCCTAATGATCATACAGAGACACATTCTTTTGGCACAAGTGGGATTTCAGTGTACAGGACTGTGCTCCCGCTCAGCAATCACTCCAGCTTTGATGCCTGAAGTAATTCTTGAGCCACTGGGAAACTACATCCAAAGACCTGGCAAGATGTTATGTTGCAACCCCAACCCAAACAGACACTATACCCTAACCAGTACCTATTCCTCTACCTCTTACCATTGTGTTGCCAGTGGGATCTTCTCCCAGCTAGTGCCACCAGAGTAATCAAGCTTCCTGACCTCCCCAAATACTTGTGCAATGGGAGACAAGGAATTGTTGCCTGCTGAGAGAGATGGTTCTTTTCTCTGTGGACAGACTTGTCAGTGTAGTGAGTGTCCCTAATACAGCAAGAGTGTTTCCATGTAAGTCCATACTTTCTTGCATACACACAAAGCCAAGCTCAGAGTAAAGCCCAGAGTAACAGTATCTTAATTCTTTTTGATATTTCTACTTGCTGATTTGAATCTTCTAGACAAGTGACTTACATGGGATAATTTTGTAGTGTACTCTACATCATAAGGAACTCACATCACGAGTGGCTCTCTGTGCAGTAGCTGTCCATGTGCACTCTCATGTATAAGCAGTGCTTACACAGGGTCAAGGCCTTTTCTGCTTCTCACTCCACCCTCACAGTGAGTAGGTACAAAAGCAGTTGGGATGGGACAATAATAATTTCTCTCTTTATAAAGAGAGAACTTATTTTTTAAAATATCGAGAGTTCTGATGTTATAAGTATATAATCATCATTGACCTTGTTATAAGAGGACAATGAAAAGGAGAGAAGCAGAAAAGGGTGCTAGTTCATTTACAATGTCCCCTCTATCCTTCCATGAAAGCTGTCATCCCAGTCAACTCATTAACTCCTCTGCTTCTTCCTGAATTTCTTGAATCATTGTTGACGACTTCACCTTTCATCACAGAGCTCTCTGTCATTTCTATTGATCAAGCAGATCAAAACTGCCTGAGGGAAGTTTCCTCCTTTTCTTTCACCTTGCCAACAGAAACAGAACAATCAGGAATGCAAAGTCTGAATGAACTCCAGTGTCATATCTTCAAAATAACATAGGTCACTTGAGAGCTGTGAAGTGCCTCTGTTGCAGTGAAGTGGTATTCAGCTTTGTATCTGTTTATTTCTGTGCCTATATAATCCCCTTACCTCCAACTGCACAACAAAGGCTTTGAGGACAACAGAAATTCTTTTTTGACACAGAATGCGACAAAGAGACAGAGAATTTGGCAGACTTTTGGAGAGATGTGCTCTCAGTGTCTTGCAATATTTAGACTGGCAGCAGCATAATTTGCCTTAGGAAATTATTCTTTCACCATTTTGTTTGGAATAAGGCCTTCAGAGGACCATAGTGACACCTGTAGATCATGCACCACAGGTTTCTAAGCAGAAGAACAAGGCTGTTGCTTCTATGAAACGCTCTT
>NW_010297883.1:6450-9060 GCF_000700745.2 Antrostomus carolinensis
TGAGTCAGTCCTGTTCTAAGTAGTCAGTTGTTGTGGGTTAACCCCAGACAGCACCCAGCCCCACACAGCCACTCACTCGCTCACCTCCAGTGGGATGGGAGAGAAAATGGAAGGGCAAAAATGCAAAAACTTGTGAGTTAAGATAAAGACTGTTTAACAGGTAAAGCAAAAGTTGGACGCACAAGCAAAGCAAAACAAATAATTCACTCACTACTTCCCATTGGCAGGCAGGTGTTCATCCCTCTCCAGAAAAGCAGGGCTCTACCACACCTAACTGCTACTTAGGAAGACAGAACACCATCACTCAGAATGTTTCCCCTTCCTCCTCCTTTCCCTGAGCATTTTATCACTGAATATAATGTCATATGGTATGGGATAACCCTTTGGTCAATTGGAGTCACCTGTCCCAGCTCTGTCCCCTCCGAACTTCTTGTGCAACCTCAGCCTCCTTGCTGGTGGAGCAGCATGAGAAACACAAAAGACCTTGACTCTGAGTAAGTACTGCTCAGCAATAACTAAAACATCAGTGTATCATCAACACTGTTTCGGTCACCAATCCAAAACATAGCACCATACAAGCTACTATGAAGAAAATTAACTCTAACCCAGAAAAAAGTACATCAGTGTAAAGAAATTATATTTGCTTCAGCTATAGGAAGTATGATCTTTAAAAAAAAAAAAATACTCTCATACTTATAGAAGTACATTTGAAACTGAAAATATAATGGAAACTATACTGCATGATCACCTTTTACCCATTTTTGAGAATGGCTTTTGCAGTTGCAGAGTTGAAGTCAAGGTGTCCCTGGTCACTTCAGAAGCCCAGAGGAAATGACAGGCAGAGCCTTAGACCTAGATCTGAAACCCTGACAAAGTCACATTTCATAAAAATGGGTTACAAAGCAGGACACATTTCAGAACCTTGAAAGTCTTAGAAAGTGTGTTTATCCTCCTATGGACACTCATTCAGCTGTGGCATCCTCCTATGGACATTCAGTCAGCTGTGGTTTGAATAGAAGAGTTCATCCTGTTCCAATGAGGAATACATCATGGTCCAGGCTGCAGAGAAATGCTCCAGACTGAGGGGAAAACTCTTCAGAGTAAATCAGGTAATAGCAGCAGCTACAGCTATGTCTTGGGAACATTTTATTTTTTATCAATCATCAGCTCTATTCTGCTTATGCTACTTTGCAGTAACTGCTGTTGAGTCCATGAGGACTTCAGGAGAATCCACAGTAAACCTAGATTAGGAGAATAAGAAGACCATCTTAAGTACATTATTACAGGTAAAAGAACATTCTAGCGTGGCTCATGGCTATCCTAAGGCATGGCCAGGCTCATGTCAGAACCATCAGGACGCACAAGAAGGCCTCTGTGGTCAAGGTCCTAAAGACACTGACATCCCAAATAGCATAGCAGTAGACAAGAGAAAAAAATAAGCAGCTTACTCGTGAAAATGGTGGATGAGAGGAGTGTGCCGTTTCCTTTCTCAGGATAAGAGAAAAGCAAGGTCAGTTTACTGACTGTGAAGAGGAGCAAGGGATGTCAGGCTCCAGTTCTATGACCATAAACAACTTGTCACTGGACTCCCTGCAGCCACCCTTTTTTAGCAGGTCTTGTGTTCGGGGAGTCTCTCTGAAGCTGTCACTTTGACAGACAGCCGTGCCTGCACTGGCCTTGCTGCTCTTTTCAGCTGCTACACAACCCTGTGTAATTCCTTTCTGTACCCCGTGGCTACTTTCACAAACTGTTATGCCCCTGTTGCCTTAAACCCACACTTCAGTTGTTATTTCTCAGACAGACTATGTAATTAGCTCTTTTCTTCTTTCCCCTCAAAACAATTCATCTACTTCCTAAGACAATGTTGGTTTTACCTTTTTGCAAATGATTCTAATGAGTTAGACTCTCTGCTATTTAAGTGTTCAGAGAATAATTATGAAGTTAGTAAATCCTGAAAAGTTACTTTCCAACGCAAGTACGGAACACCATAGACAAAAGTGCAAACCTTAGAGGAGGAAAAAGCTGCTAAGCAAGTCTGTGAAAAGCAACAATATTGTTTTAATTAAATTGTAAGCCTGCCCTATAAGCTGTAGCAAAAGAGGCTGGCATAAGCAGCAAAGTTTGTATTTTCTCCTCCAGTCATGAAAGTTCTCAATTACTAATTGAAATGTACTAGAATCCTAAGTTTCCATTATTTCTATCCCTTCGTAGGCTCACACATGGTGATGGTTCATGTATGAATTATTCTGTGTTTATATTGCATAAAGCAGGAGGGTGAGGATTGTAGTTATAACATTTACTAAAATATCTTTATTACAATCTTAATCTTGATCACAGTTTCCAGGCCAATCAGCTTGGTGGCACTGGATGGATAACAGGGAGCAATGGGATGAAATGTTCAGCTCGGTGCACTTGAGCTAGCTGCTTGGTCATAACTGGGTGAAATTACTTCCCACAGTGTCTCATGCTAAGAAAGAGGGCAGTGCTTCCCATTTCCCTTCTCCCTCACAAGGGGAATGCATGAAGCTGAGATGATTGGCACAAGAGGAAAAATTCAGTCACGAGTTTTTCCTTTGCCTTCTTGCAGTTGTGTGGGTGCCTTTATTCCTG
>NW_010297883.1:9084-37305 GCF_000700745.2 Antrostomus carolinensis
GAAAAATCCTGCTTCATATACCATTTGCCCATAAGTTGTTGAACTGAAATAAGTAGAATAATACACAATGTGAAGTATCCCCTAGTAGGATTCAAATAGTCTGCCTCTTCAGCTCTCCTTTCCTTTTAAAAGCCCATTGCATTCCCAGGAAATCTGTTGTTGGATTAAGATGAGTATTTTCAGGTTTTTTATGTCTAATGGTGTTATACAGCTGAGAATGTCTTTGTGAAATCCCCACCCTGCATTTACTGCATTTTCACTCACTTTTAGTTTGAGAAAAAGGCTGAGGTATAATGATTATTTTCATTCATTCTCTTTCAAGCCCATTAGGAGAAAAAAGAAATCTAAATCATAATATTTTAACACTCTAGTAAGAATTTGCAAGAAACAGTTATAAGGGAGAAGAATATCTCCCATATAGTGGAGATGGGATGTACTAGCTTTTATTTAGTAAATAATGTAATTATTTAATAGTAATCATTAGTAAATGATGACTAGTAATGACTAGCTTTAATTTTGTTGCCTAATCATAGGTTATAGAATAATGTATGTAAAATGAAGCTCAACACAATACCATCCATATAACTGGCAATTAATCAGGCCCTTGAAAGTTCTCCATGTGTTTCATCTCCCCTAGAAGAAAAAAAAGAAGCAACATCAGAGGACATCTGGAACATGTGTCTTCCTTCCAAACATCCTGCCTGCCACATAAAGATTCATGATGCTTATTTATACATTTGATCACATTTTACTTGTAGGAATTTAAAGATTAACATTGACAGGCATGAATTTTTATTATTCACTTGCATTTTACCTCCTCTAAATTTTGTAATTCATTGCTACCTATACAAAATATTTTGGAGGCAGCAAAAATGTACAAATAACCAAAGCTCTGGATTATTAGAGCTGCAGTAACCATAATCAAGACAAAACTAAATACGGTTAGTCAAGGCTGATTCAAATAAGATTAAACAATTCCAGGAAATTAACTGATTAATTAAATGTGTCATGTCACTGCTAGATCTGGATAAATTAATTTTAATTAAATGGTTTCATGAACTTAATTCTTCTTTCTGTTTTTTTATCAGTTAATTATACCCTCAACACTTCTCAGCTGAAGCAAAATTTTGTACAAAGCTACCTCACAGTTCAGGCTGTTACCTTGTACTGTGATTTCTGATTCAATTCTTGTCTTAACCTTTGTATAGTTCCAATGTTCTGATCTTAACCTGGTCTTATGAAAGCTTCTAGCACGAACCTCCACATTTATAAATGTAGGCAAACTTCTTTTGGACCATATTAATTTACTCCTTAAGAAGAACAGAGTTATCACTTTTCATTAGCTTTCTTGGGAAAGGGACCTGAACATTTGTTAACTTTCCATGAAACTTATTTCAAAATTTTAAGACCAGAACAGATTAACATGATCAATGAGTGTGATTTTCGTAATAAAGATCATAAAAATCTCAGACTATGATTTCTGCATCAAAATCATTCCTCACTATGAACAATTCACTCATTTTCAGTAAGTTCTTAACACAACTCTTTTCACAACCTTTCAGTTATGTTAATACAATAGTGGTACCAGACATGAAAATTCATTTTTCCATGTCTGATAAAGATTTTACTCCATTGATAGTATCTAAACAATCCTTTGACTTATGTTTTCTTCTTAATTCTTGCTCCAAAATGAAATACATTCATACTATATGAAGAAGGGGCAGAGATTAACACTTTGTTAAAATAAATGACATGAAGAGTCATTTAATATCATTAAGCACTTAAATCTGTCACGTACAGAATATAGAGACAATGATCCAACTAAGCAATTTACTCAGGGTACATCTACCCCTTGCCCTGGACCAGAGCAGAGATATCTCTGAAGCAGCCCTAAACACGCTGATGCCAAGACTGTAGGAAGCATAACAGGCACTGACATTGCTGTCAGCGGCTGGCTGTTACACTTAACCCAAATACAATACCATATTTAGGTGGCTAGATTATCTGTGAGCCTCAAGTCAGTCCTTGTGCCATATTTTCCTTTGTTATGCAGGGATATTGGGTCTAATTGTAGGATCTCTAGCACTATCCTCTTACCTTAGAGTCATCAAGTATGCAAACAGTTCCAAAGATTTCAGAAAGGCAGCTTGCACTTGCAAAGAGCAGGCTGTTCTTATGTACTTGCTCGAATTGGAGACTAAATCAAGAATGCTGCCATAAAGTTAATGAACAGCAGGTGCCAGTCAGCTACAGATCTTTTCAAAGGAAAACTTGCAAACTGAAGAAGATGCCTTCAAACCATCTGACTGCAGTTAGACTAGGGGATTTTAGACCAGATGGCTGCATATAGGGTGAGTAATCAAAAACAGAAGCCTTAGTAAAACTAATGTCTTTTAAAAAGCTTTACTTGTTTTCCTACATCACTGATTTTCTTTTTCTCACAGGACAAACTAATTTTAAATTTAGTCTGTGTCTGCAGTGCAGAGGGAGGCACAGGCAGTGCTTACCACTAGCTGCTATGGAAGTCCATGGTTGCTGAAGGAAGAAGTTCTCAGTGACCCATGATACTTCTAGGCTAGAGCAGTAGACCGGTGAAAGAGTAAAACTGGAAAGAAAACTATTATAACTGAAACAAAAAAATGCCTCATCTGCAGCACAAGCAATGCAAAACAGAGGGAGAGGGTCACTGTCCTTCCAGCCCAGCGAGGACTCCAGAGTCACGCTGGTACCACAGTACAAGGCACAACCATTTTTCTCAAGTCTAGTACAGGAGCAAACTAAGGTCAGGGGTATCCTACCATCCTACATTACATCATGGATGTCTTTTTGGTGGCCTGAAGCCCATTTCTTCAGATTATGTGCTGACTTCAGAGAAGTGCTACTTAACTGCAAAGGGACAAAATCAGTTTTTTAGAGCTCTGCTTTCAAAAATAACTCACCTTTAGCTCTCTGCCTTCACCTCAGGGTGATGCTAGGCTTCTGCAAGCAATCTTGCAGCAATGGCTGGAGATTTCCTTCATTAGTGTTTGCAAAATACTCTTGAGACTTTCAGAAGGGAGGTGCTACTGAATTTTAAATATTTGCTTAATTATTTCTGTTTAGAAGTTATTTTATTCAGTCAAGATGAAAGATCAAAAATATAGAAAAGGAAAGTGCAGAACAAAAGAAAACAAAAATCAGTTTGGAGATGTTAAGTACTTCCCTACTTCTCTTTGCAGAAGGCTTATTATATTTCTTCCAAAGTGCACAACTGTCCAGTGCCAGCCCCCTCCCAGGACTGGAGTGTGGGTGGAGGGGACCTGCTGCAGGCAGTGGTGACCTAGGACGAGGTCTAGGAGCAGCCCCCATGGGACCTCTCCTCTATCAACTCTGTTAGTTCACCACAGATTAACTTTGTTATTATTAGCCGTATTCTTGGCATTAAATGTTTTTATTTCACAGCACTAGCAATGCTGGCACTTCATTGGCCATTATTAATTCAGTGAAGTTTTAAAGTATGTGTAATTCCTGTTGTACAGCCTCCCTGGATCTTTGCTCTGGTTCTTCCCTGAGCATTAAACCTTTCATTATTCAGTCCAGTTATTTATTATCCTCTTTATAAATTCAATACAATCTTCTAACTGACATTTTCAATGAAAGGTCATCTGAAATACACACGGTGTTCCCTGTATCACCTGCATTCCCCTCTAAAGGTCCACCAGAGCTAATGTTGTACTTGTCATCTATTTACTCATTACATTGTGCAATAGGCCTTTGATCCTCCACTTGCCTGTATGCCAGGGCTGTCTCCCATGAGGTAGCTCTAGGGTGGCTTTTCTCTTTGCCATTCCCTTCTAATTAAGCTGGACATGTTTTCAATATCCCACACACTAAATACAGTTCCAGTGTATCGCTTAAAATGCCACAGATAATAACAGTTCAGTTATTATTACACATCAACGGAGCACCAGGCATGTGATTAACAAAACCAAGGAGTTGAATGAGGAGCTGGGAGCCTAAATCCCCCTGTCACTTGTTGTATCTGAAGTATTTTCACCTTCCAATTTTTTCCAAGCTGAGCACCTCTGCTTTGGGTGGCAGAGGCATCGAGGGCTACAGACCACAGATCTCATCTTAAGAATAAGTCCAGTCAAAATTAACCGATAAGATGTTTATCCTCTTGTTTCACCAGAGGCACTCTCAGACTTTTCCAGAGTGTAACTAAAACAGTAGGCTACACATTAAATAACTATTTCTCTTCACAAAGCTTTCCTTCAAAAATCCACCTCCAGATTCAGAGGTGACCATGCCACTGTCCCTTTTTCTAGTGAAAACTTGAATACTTAGTAGCTTCACTATGAGATGAAAGACTTGGACTTCATTCAAGGACTTACATTCAAGGACATTCCTACCTCTTCATTTTTTAATGCACTTTATGCAGGGACATGAACTGCCATTGGAACTGCACTTGAAATTTAAGTGATTCATCTCTTTCCTCTGCCATTCGAAAGAAGAGCTTTTTAAGAATCTGCTTTACAAACTGTGATTAACAAGCAGGGCACTTAAGACCAGAAGTTGAAGGTTTAACCTACCTTTTCCAAGTGAGGTAAGTGGGTTCCCTATGAGCTGACTTTTCAGAGACCCTCAGTCAGAGCACTGCATCCAGGGAGGTACACTGTGGACAGCTGGCAGGTTCTTGGTCTGAGGAACATGAGAAACAAAATTTATTTGTTGACACACTAATTTTCCACTAACATTTAAAATATTGTTATTTTCCTTTCTAAGGAGGAAGGAGCTAGACAACTACCACATCCTAAATGCCTACTATATAGCTTTGTGGGGAGAAGACATCTTATGAGACACTTCAGTAGAATGGGATTCAGTCACACCTGGTGAAGGTCTTGCACATGGACTTTCGATCAAGTTTCCAGCACTCACTGATTCTGTAAAACTGAATTTGGCACAAGTTTGCCTACCAGGACATGTTTTAATATAGCCCAGTCCTCACAGCAAAAAAGGCAATTTGTCGTTGTCCTCTGTAAGAACGAAGTGTGAAGCTAACACACATATAAAATCCTTGTTTCCCCAAGCTCCACCACTTATCTACCACTGTATGAGCAGAGAGCAGGAATCTCCTCTCCTTGTTATAGCCAGGGCTTTTTATGTACTCCAAGAAAAACTTTTGGGAAAGAGCTACTTTTGATTTCAGAGATGTGTCTCTGAGCTGAGGTCAATGTTGGCACTACTGATAATTATATTGCTATAGATTTAAAAGAAAGTTAAAGTATAGGAATATTTCCTACTACCCTTTGAAAGGAAGAATATCCTGATCAGATTCCCCTGACTTTAAAAAGCAAAAGGAACCTGTGAAGCAGAAACAGTAGTAAGGTCTATGTAAGGCTATCCCAGCACTATGAACTGCTGGGATATACAAATTCAGGGATTTAGATCCTGACTTAAAACTCATGCAAACTTTCCAGAAAGCAGTTCCGAGCAACGCTATGACAAACAAAAGGCATAATACAAAGATTATAGGTATTTCTAGGGTCATTTTTTAAGGGTGGGTGAAGTAGGCATGAAGTTTCTGGGCAAGATACAAAAGCCAGTGTAAAAGCTAATTTACAGGCAACATCACTTACTGCTTGCCAAAGTAACTATGCCCTGTTAAAAACTGGCAAATTAGAGAGAAAAATTAAACCCATTTTCTTTGTGGGTTTTTGTTTTGTTTTGTTGCTGTTAATTAGGGCATTTATTGCAACAGGGCATCCAACAATTTCATTTGATGCCTTTGAAAATCATCTGGAGCCAGCATACAAAGCTTATAGTTCCAATTCTTGTCTTGCTTTAATCAGGTGCAAAACCAGCCTAATTGAAAGGAGAGGAGTGACTAATCACCATCTGGAGGCAGCTGCACGAATCAGATTCTTTACATCCTTCTTAAAGAAATTATGGCCTTCTGGGAGAAGTTCGGGTCTGAACACAGGGTCCCTGATCCTCAGCCAACAAGAGCATGGCTGGGACACACTGCAAGGCCAAGCCAGCCTCTGTGGCCAGGCTTCCTTCTCATCAGAGGTACGGAGATGGAAGTTATGTCCATCAGATGAGTTCTGCTACAGAGCTGGGAGACAGACAAGGCACGTACTTGAACCGAAACACAGAAGCACTCCTAAGCATCATATTTTTGGCATATATTTTACATGCTGATGTATGACCAAAGCCCTCATCACTGAAAATGTAAACCTATTAAGAGAGCAGAGAGTATGTATTCCTATGAGCATTTGCAGAGAGCAAATTCTTTTAGAGATCTTGAAATTTTCCAAGTTATGGAGCATGCTGTACTAAATGAAAGTATGTTGGTAAACGCTGATAAGAAAATGGAGAACAAAACATGTGGCACTGTGAAAAACTAGTTGTCATTTATACCTGGATTATCATATGCTTATCCGGTTCCCCCTGAGTCAGAAAGAATACAGTAGGTCTAGGAAAACAACATAAGGACAACAAGGTATGAAAATATAAGTAAATATTAAATAGGCCAGGATCCTTGGCTGGAGGTGACAGAGCACTGGAACAGGCTGCCCTGAGAGGTTGCGGAGTCTCCATCTCTGGAGATGTTCAAAACCCACTTGGATGCATACCTGTGCAACCTGCTGTAGGGAACCTGCTTTGGCAGGAGGGTTCCTTCCAACCCCTACCAGTCTGTGATTCTGTGATTCTGTGAAAAGAGAAAATTTATAAGGAAGTAGGATAATGAATGGCACAGGGAAAGTGAATGGGGACCAGTTATTTCTCTTCTTTAAAACATAAGGATTCAGGGGCATTGAAGAAAACTTCCAAGCAGATGTTTTATAGAGAAAAAAAATATTTTTTTCCACACAACATATCTAAACTGTGAAACTTACTGTCACAAGATGTTGCAGATGAGTAAAGGGATCCAAAAGTGAATAGAAAAATTCTTGTAAGAGACATTCATTGAGAGCGACCAGTCACAAAGCTGTAAATAGAACCTCCTGCCCAAGAAGTCCCCTTGCTAGAAGCTGTAAGGGTATTCCAGAGGATTACCATGCACATGTCCAGACTTTTTAATTTTTAATGGAGAAACTTCACCCTCAGTGCTCAGTACAGCCATTCATACATTCTTAGGGTCTTTTAGGCAAGCAGCTCAAGAAGAAACTGTTTTAGGGATAGTGCTTAAGGATCATAAGAATTTAAATTTTACTAAATTTTGAGTGTGGCAGATGCTAGGGGAACTTTTTCTTCTGTAACACTGATTCACTATCATTTTCAAAAGTTCAGGATGCAAAAAGCAGTTGAGGTTATTTTACTCTACTTCAGATTTAGACTGTTGCTAGTTTGTTCACAGGTAGAGGAAATGTATAAGAAACAAGCAGCAAATTGGAAGGTAGTGTAACAGATAACTGGATGACAGAGAAGCAGAAAGGTTAGGGAAAAAGAAACTACATCCGCTCATACATTTCATTTGTTGATGTTGCTTGTGATTATATTTGGAAGTAAGACCTCATACACATGTAGACATATAAGTAAGTATAGACATACACACACCTCAGATTCTCATTTTCTATCCTGTATGAAGCACAAACTGGATCCAAGATACACACAGCTCAGATTGTAGTACGTGATAAGATTAGAAAAGGAGGGAGAGCATTTTACCTGGAGATAATCTTAGCACAGAATCCTACGCAGGCAACTCCAACACAGCCTGCATGACTCTCCACCTCTGATGTGGGGATCCCCATTTCCACATCCAGTTTCCCGCATTTTATTCATTCATGCTACCTAACAAGAAGGGCACTGTGCATGCAAACCAACACAACCAAAGACTAGGACCATTCATTGCAATCCCTGAACACAGCAATTGTCACCATGAGCCAGTCTTCTGTGCAAGAAGATGACTGGTAACAGAAGAAGGATTCACTGCAAGAGAGGCAGGAGAATCCCCAGAAAAGCCTTGGAGACAAAACAGAATCCTTTGTGATTTCAGAGAGAAGACTGTGTGAGGGAGTTGGTTGCTTTCCCACAGATGTATAAACATTTTCTGATGTCTTAAATTTTGTGCCTGCAGGAAATTCCTGTGGTTTCTGCAACTTAGGTTCTGCAACTAAAGTCTCCAGAAAGCCACTCAGAGAAGGTTTTCCAAGAGGAAAAGCCTAAGCATTGGAAATGTGCAACTCGCTCTCCAAAGGGAGTTGGAGACTGGTTGCACAGAAGTTGCAGGCCTGTAGGTTGTAGAGCTGAAAGCAATTATCCCTCCCAGTCCAGACCCAGAGGCAGTAATACTCAGTAGTTATAACCCTCTGTGGCAGACTGGCACCCATTTGGGAAGTAGGGTCATAAAGCCCAGGATCATAAACAACCTCTTTGCCCCATTCAGTTATGACTGTTTTGTGTTACAGGAGATGCTAAGCCTCCTGGAGAACTAGTATTTCCAGGTATCTTATTAGGACTTTGACCTGGAGAAAAGATTGAGATTTTCCTAATGCTAGTATAGGAGCATGTCTGGTATGGGATTATCTAGGCAGTGCTATTGTTTGCAAAAGGCAGCCTTCTACTTCAATCTACTAAAGCAAGCAAAACTTAGCACAACATACGATGTATTTCAGTGTAATCTGGAGACAGAGCAACATGCCTACCATCAACCACCCTTTGCATTATTATAGACTGAAGAATCCAGTCTCCTGCTTCACTAAATTATGTTCTGGTGTAGCTAGAAATGTTGTGGGTTTTCTTTTTTTAGAATCATAGAATGGTATCATCGGCAAACTTGCTGAGGGTGCATTAAATCCCACTGTCCATGTCTCCAAGATGTTGAACAACACCGGTCCCAATATCAACCCTTGAGGGACACTACTTGTCACTGGTTTCCACTCAGACTTTGAGCTGTTGACCACAACTCTTTGAGTGCGACCATCCAGCCAGTTCCTTATCCACCAAGTTGTCCATCCATCAAACCGACATGTTTCCAATTTAGAGACAAGGATGTCATGTGGGACGGTGTCAAATGCCTTGCACAAGTCCAAGTAGATGACATCAATTGCTTTAGCCTTATCCACCAATGTTGTAACCCATCATAAAAGGCCACCAGATTTGTCAGGCATGACTTGCCCTTGGTGAAGCCATGTTAGTTGTCATCAATCATATTCTCATTCTCCATGTGTCTTAGCACAGTTTCTAGGAGTATTTGCTCCATGATTTTGCCTGGCACTGAAGTGAGACTGACCGGCCTGTAGTTCCCCGAGTCTTCCTTGTTTCCCTTTTTAAAAATGGGGGTTATGTTCCCCTTAATATTGTTATAGGGTTATGTTCCCCTTTAATATACTCCCTGCTCCTACTAATCTATTTAAAATGGAGGTGTAAACTCCTCACCTTTTGTTGAGTTTATAGAAGTTGACCCCACCTGCAACAGGAGTGTGTTCAGAAAAAATTCTTATTAAAAACTTTAAAATAGTGACACACAAGTTAGAGGCAGTGAAATGTTCAGACATCAAAGCAGCAGTGGGCAATAGAAGTTGGTTTTGGAGCTCTGGAACAGGAATAATGTGATCTGAGCTTCTTTCCAATGATTGATACCAAACTGTAAATGACTGTCAGTGTAAGCAAGAGTACTACCATTAGCTGTGGGGACACAGTGCACTGGCAGCCTAGTAGCTGAATTTTTCACAGCTGTTTTTTGACAGCAAATATACTTACACAATGCTTGCTTGTCCCAATCTATCAGAATACTTAGTGTTTTCCAGGCTCTGGTAGAAGTGAAAGTACGCTAAATGTTGCTTTTATTCTGCAGCTAAGCAGGAAAAAAAAACAGATTAAAACATGTCATGGCCTCACAGAGACATATTTTATATGCATTCCTATAGTGTATACAGCCTTTTTTTGCAGGAATTGTTCTAGCCTGTTCTTGAAAATACTTTCATTTCCCCCTTAAGCTGTTTTAACATCCCATTGGTAAAATTTATAATGAGGATGTGATGCTGACACATAGAGGAACAATGTAAATACATTGTATTAGTCTGTAATTCTCTTTCAGAATGTGTTTTTTAATAAGGCACCTGTTTATATTGAGAAGCAAAAACCTGTAATGCAGTATTTCCTTTGTGAATAATCTATAAGGTTAGCAGACACGTTACAATGAATAAGAAATAATAGTGTGTTTTCCAGCAATCTAGTTTAATAGTTTATTCATATGTCCATGTTTATACATCAAATAAACTTCCAACAAAAAAGTAATGTACGATTCAAGAAAATGCCAAAAGCTATTACAGTTTTGGCTTCCTCTTTGTTGATTTACAATTATGTACAAGACTGTCTTATTTGCAATACCCAGTGAAGATTTAGTGATTTATTTACAACATCAGCTGGTGCCTTTCACTGTTCAACTGAACTATCTCTTTTTTGCTAGTTACATTCATAGTACCAAGAGCACACTCTTAGGTGCATTTACAGATAGGGTTAAGAGGTGGACTGAATCAAGGCAAGATTCTCAGTGCTGCCCACAAACATATCTCTGAAATCCCACTTTCAGGTAAAACTGAAGATTCCAGCATCTAGTGCACTGATACAACCATTATATTTGCAGTCAACATAATAAGGTGTCTCCACTGAGAATAACATTCCCATTCATATCAGAGGGAAATATGTGCTAGCTGAAGGCAATATATACTTTAAGCTGCAGCAGACAAAAGACTATGATGCACCTTACTTATCCTGCCAGATACCTTCAAAGCAAATGAAGACCAAGTATGCTATCTTTATAAATGTGTAGAGAAGAATCTTTTACAGTTCTTACATAAGAGATTAAATTAGGAGGGGAAAACATTATAATTTTATTATAATAGACAAACTGTTTCATAGAATCACAGAATAACTTGGGTTGGAAGGGATCTGTGAAGATCATCTATTCCGAATCATTCAAAGTAGGGCCAACTTCACAGTTAGAGCCAGCTTTCAACTTAGAGCAGTTTGTTCAGGGCTGAGTCCAGTCAAGTTCTGAATATCTCCAAGGATGGAGACTGCACAACCACTGAGCATCTCTTCCCATGTTCAACCATCCTTATGATAAGAAAACTCTAACACCTCATCAGGACTTGACTGTATAATCTGAGCCCATTGAATCAATGTCCTTCTGTTGACAACAATAATTTTAGAGCATCTCTAAACCAAACATAACAAGGGTTATTCTTTCAGCTTGTTGGGAGAAACAATTCATTTTTTTCAAGCTATTTCCTGATACCTAGTCAGTAGGGTACCACTGCTTGAAATATTTTCACAGCTTGTATTTCAGTGCAAGATATGTACCATCCATTGGCATCAAGAAATCAATGCTACAGTTGCACTTCCTTCATCTGTGATAAATCTAATATTTTGCAACATAGCTGTTGCTGAACAGTGTGCTTATGAGAGCATAACTAGATGCAAATTACTCACACAAAATTCATGATGGTTTCACCTTAGAATTTTCTCAATAAAGACAAAAACTCTTTGTTTGAGGGCAAAAGTCAGGAGACTCTATTATAACTACATGTGCCTGAGCTTTTTAAATCCCTGTTTTGCCATTGTCTGTTATCCCTTCTGATCATCAAACTTCTGTCTCTCACAGCTTGAAAGATGCAATCTGCAGTAGAGCTTCCTCCAGTAACAAAAGCTTCTCCTAGCTGAAACGCCTTTCTAATGTCTAGATAAAAGCAGCCACTCACCCAGTCTTTCCTTCTCCACAAAACATCACATGACTGTCTAGAGGTCATGTACCCTTTACTTCCCTCACCCTGGTGAATGAAGAAAACAGACAAACTAGAATCAGCTCAGTCTTCATATTCAGCCTTAAAATCCACCTATGGTACATCTTACCCCACAGTGAGAACACTTACAGTCAGATATGACAAAGTACTGTATCCAAACTGGAAAATCTCATGGTAATGCTTTCCTCTTACATAATACATATTTTATGACAGTAACAGTCATAACTGGCATACAAACCTGCTGATATGAATGTATATATTGGTCATAACTGTCAGAGCGAGGTATGTGAACTCTGATTACTGGAGTTACTTCTCTGATTTTATGTTTTCAGAAGGAAATAGCAAAAAACCTGTTAATTCTGGACATCAAAATAAGCTGTACTTTATCTAGAGAGACAAAGAATATCAAGAGAAACACATGCTGAGAGGCTGATGGGCTCATTCGCGCAGCAGGCGACACTCCTTGCATTTAGCAGAAAGAAAAATAAGGCTATCCCTGTATAATCCTCTTATAAGATCCAGACTTCAGTAGAGTAAATGAGATTCAGAATATTCTTTCTCCCCATAATACAGAGTCACAGAGTAGCTCCTACAACCAGTGTGAGAACAGCACATGGAGGGAAAGAAAGGTAAAGTTGCATTTAAAAATTGGTTTCTGAATGCCACAGAAATTGTGAATGGAGAAAGATGTTCTATAGGCATTTCAGCACAATTTCGAGATGCAGCAAGATGTTGCATTTCGATTCTCTTCCCTGGTTTGGTTTTGTTTTCTTAGTACTTGTTTGATAACCCACAGACCATTCTCAGGCTAAAGCAACAAATTATCTCTTTGAAGGTCTTCCTCATTTCCTGGCTACGAAAGGCATAGATCAAGGGATCAACCACTGAGTTGCACATAATGAGAATGAGGTACATGTTGAAGTGAGACATGAAGCAAACACAGTAGAGGTTTTGAGGGCAGGAGATCATCAGGATGAGATGAAGGAAGAATGGAGCCCAGCAAACAATGAAGATGCCAAGAAGCATAGTCAGAGTGATGGCTCCTTTCATGCTGGTTCTTTGACGAACAGAGTTGCACCCAGGTAAAGCAGCTATTTTCTTCACGTGAGTACGAGCCAGGAGGAACATATGGATATACAGCGAGACCATGAGGAATAACATGGTAAAAAACATAGTGATGAGACAAATGATCACATATGTTGATTCATAATAAAGAATGAAGATAATGCCACAGCCTGTGCAAAAGATCCAGATGCATGCAATAATAAGCCCTGATCTTTTCACTGTCATAATGTTGTGGTAACGCAGGGCATAGAAGATAGTGATATACCTGTCTACTGCTATAGCCAGCAAACTGCACATGGAAGCCACCACAGATATGCAGATCATTGAATCAAAGACATTGTCTATATGACGGACAAAAGCATCTTCCATAATTATATGCCTGTTGTTTATTAAGTAAATCGTTATGGTCTCCCAAGCATTAGACACGCTAACCAGCATGTCAGCCACTGCTAAACTGCAAACAAAAAAATACATGGGTGAATGCAAGTTCTTGTTCTTAACTATTGCACATATAACTAAGATATTTTCCAGGAGGCTTACAATGCCCAGAGTTAGGAACACCTCAGTAGTAATGACCACTTGTTCACATGGCGATGACTTGCTCTTGACAGTAGGCACAGTAAAGTTGTTGCCAAAGGCACTCAGGTTTAGTTCAGAAACATACAGTTGAGAGGATGTGTTCATTTCTGGAAGCAAACACGTTCTGTTCTTTCTGAGGGACTTGCCAAGGAGTGTGGTAAATGCATTTTCCAAAAGGCAAAAGACCCTGTCAAAAAAAATACAGCATGACAAGAACAGGCAGAAGCTGACAAAACAAATATCACCCATTTCTATTTAATTTGGCTTGTACACATCCTGCCTCTTCAACACCATATTCCTCTATTGATTCTAAATTATCCTCCAATTGGCTCAGAGTTTTTCTACTCATTCTTACTGGGAAATTAAAGCCACAAACTAAGAGATGCATGTGCTCTTCTTTCATAGTTTTAGTTACTCTATTCAGTCCCCCAGAAGTAAGCACAGTGTCCTGGAAATTCTGATGAACACAAAACAACAAACAGTTTTCAGAGTCTTAATTCTCAGAGCCCAGAAATGCAGGAGAATACAGTATTAGGTTCATCAGAACCTGCTCACTTGAATACAATATATAGAAGTTTGAAAATTTTCAGTAAAAGATGTAAATGCTTTCCTTACATTTATACTTCTCAAGTTTGCATGAACTGTGTTAGAAACAGCTCATTTGTGCAATACTAGCATGCTCACTTAAGGGAATGGTATTAAACCCCTTAGCAAGGCAAATCCATACATTGCAGGACAGACTAAGGTTACGGAATCAGTATGGGTGGAATTCTGTCATAAAAATAAATTTTCTATTCTAGATTGTGAGTATTTTATTCAATGCTCTTTCAGTAATTAGAATATCCAGGGCAAGTTGTAAGCCATCGGATTCTTAATAAGGGGAACACCTAAAGCTGATTGTCAGTGACTTGTTGCAAATAAAAATCAAAGCTTATCAATCTAAATCATTTTCAGTTTTGAAAAGTAAGATTTTGTTTGCAATCAAGAATTAACCGTACCTATTTGCCAGAGCTCCTTCAGCTGTTCTTCCTCTTCATTGTCTCTGCAACCTTTCCTCCAGAGAGCAGAAGTTTCAGCCCCGCTCCTCACCCCACATCTGGGGCCGGGGACTCCTTGGTAGGAATGGATGACAAAAATAAAGGAAAAGGAATGAGTAAATCCATAGAGTCAAGGCTGGCCACGTATAAATTACTTACTGTGCAACTGCCTTTTTATAGACTCCAAGCAATAATGACTTCAGTTCTCAGACGGTGGCTCCTCCTCCCCTTCTTTGCCTCTCTGAACTTTTCTTTTCCACAGATTTTGGTAGCAAAGTCTTGGGTTTCTACCACCATCTAGTGGTGCTCTCTTGCTTTTCTAAGGAATAGTGATTCTGATTCATGATGAGCTTTTTAAAATATTAAAGGAACAAATGTAATAGGCATGCTCCTTTAAAAAAAATAAAATATTTTTTGTGTTTGTTCTCTCTGCTGCTGTTGCTAGTACTCACTGACAATAAGTTCATACTGCTATAAAACCTCAAAAGAGGTGAGAGCCAAAGACTGTTACTGAAGCAGAAGGCTTACTACTTTTATAAGCATTTGTCTTATATTAACTTATATTCACAGTTATAATTTTGCAAGACTAAGAACCACAGTTACATGACTCAGAGAATGTATAGTCAAGCCCATCACACCCCTAATAGAGGACATAACCCAAGTAATTTGTGTGAAAAAATAGAACAAATAAAAGGTTGTCTTCTGGTGCCCTTGCTGGAATAGAGATTTTGATGCAGATGTGGAACGAGTACACAGCACACTGTGCTGGGAGCCAGGGCTTCCCGAGACAGATGTGCGCTCCTCCGGTTTCACAGGGTCTAAAAGCTGGGAAACAAAATGCTCAGTGTTGCATGGCTGAAGTCCCTCTTTGGGTCCAGCAGACAGGCAGTCTATGCTCATTCCGGGCCTTACCCAAAAAGTGGCAAAATCAGTGCGAGTCTCTTCTTTAGCGAATGAGCACCACTTCTGTGTGCAGACTGAGGAATGTAAAGCACACACCTTCCTGACACTACTAAATGCTCTTCATGTTATCCACTAGCCAACCAGTCTCTGCTTCTCCAAATCATCATCTTTCCACAAATTAAGGAGCTGAGTTTTTTTCACAGTACATAACAGCTTCAAATACTTATTCTTAACCTATAGCGTTTTTCTTAAAGAATCACCACCAACAAACACAAACTTTATTGCTGTATCCTGTGCCATTTTTGTGTTTTCAGTGTTGAGACAGATTTTATTGTTATAATGCAGCTAAATCCATATTTCTGATTATTATGTTTGACAGAAGCTTGCTCTATTGTTACTGCTAGCTTCATTCTAGGGACACTGAAACAGTCCCTGTGCCAAAGGAAATAGTGAAAAGCACTTTTATTAATTTGTGTAAAATGGCTTCTCTAGCGTTATGCAGTTATGGTCTGGAGATGGACTTTGCCTGCTCCTTCGCCCAACTACAGGAAAGCGGATTTAGATTATCACAAAACAGATATAGCAAACTATGCTCAAGTGCAACTGTTAGACCTGAGTAGATAATGCCAGCTATTGAGCAGCAACACTCCCCTGTTGTACCTAACCCACCTGTGTGCCAAATCTGAGCTCACAGTTCTTTGCTATGCCTAAAAGAAAAGAACAAAGGAAGTCCATCTGCAGTTCATTTTCTGTTCTTTAATGTACGGCAAGTTTTAGTTCTCCTAGGTTGTCTTTAAGTAACTTTTCTTAGTTATCTTTAGGTAACTTTTCTTAGTTATCTTTGATTACCTTTTGCATAGGTTCTTATTTTCCCACTGTAGACCCTGGAAATCATATACCTAGGAATAAAATTTTACTTCTTTCACTGTTCCTGTATCTACCAAAACTGTGCAGTAGCTGTGCTCTTTCCAGTTCCAATTATTTCTCTTCCAGTATCCTATATTTTGTTTATTACACTTTATCTTTAAATTCTATTCATCTTCTTCCTGTTTACAAATTTCTCTGTATGTTCAGTTTAATAGAGTCCTTTGCAGGCCAACTTAGCTGCCTTTACAAAAGTTCTCACTGTACCTGGTAGGACTCAGTACACCAGCTGATTACAATAAATAAATCACACATCAGACTGGATGGTTTGGCTATTATTCCTTAGAGCAATGCCTGGTCTCTCACGTATAAATTATGAATCAGCCTTTAGATTCTTCTTCCACAGGCCAGGTGTAAACCCTAGTACAAGTGTCTATGCTAGAAAGAAGTAAAATACGATGCCAAACAGGGGGGCCTGTGTTGGTCCCATGCCATTTCTTTCCGTTATGAAGTGGTAAGAGAGCAGAAAGCCAATTCAGACACATATCTGCCTGCCAGGCTTCATCAGTGACCAGAGTGGGAGCCGTGACAGCATCACTGACAGAAACACCCAGCCCCTGCCTGCCACCAGCACCACCAGTGATCACAACAAAGCTCATCTTTGCTCAGCACATCTGCTGGGACAGGAGAGGTCGTGACTACCCTGACCCATAGGTTAAGTTACATCATGTCAAAACCAGCAGGGGATTGCATGCTGCCTTCATGGCAGTAAGGTACTGATTTTATCAATGAATGCGTAAATGAGGCCAATGGTAAAATGTGCTCCTGAAGGAGCTTCTGTAAGAAGAGCTTATTACACTCAGATGCATTCTGGTATTAAACTGTGCTAAACTTAACAGGTTCAGAGAAGAGGTTTGCTGAAGCTAATACATATCTACCCAAGTTTTCTAGTGCTAATACACTGAACCAATTTAATTCCAGTGTCCTTCCATAGCTATTTTTATCTGCAAAAAAAAAAAAAAAAAAGTTTGTCCTTCATAATATAGCTTTGGATGGGTGCTCTTGGCCTATTTACAAAATCTCTCTTCTGTCTGCTCCTTGCCAATGCTGTCATTAACATAGCATTTCAGGGTATCCTCTCAGACTGCATTCTGCTCTAAGAGATAACCCATGGATCCAGGGCAAAAGTGAAGATCATGGTCTTCTCTGCTTTTGGATATATAATCACATGGCAAATGTTCTCTAACTTCTCAAACTGAGAAAACTATTTCTCTTGACCCCCAAATCTTAGATTTGACTGAGCCCCATCAAAGTTCCCACTATTACCTCCCCAGCATTACCATCTAGTTAGCCTTTAATAAATACAAGCAATTATAGCATCTTAGAATCATAGAATCATTTTGGTTGGAAAAGACCTTTAAGATCATCAAGTCCAACCATAAACCTGACACTGCCAAGTCTACCTCTAAACCATGTCCCTAAGCACCACATGTGCATGTCTTTTAAATACCTTCAGGGATGGTGACTCAACCACTTCGCTGGGCAGCCTGTTCCAATGCTTGACAACATTTTCAGTGAAGAAATTTTTCCTAATAGCCAATCTAAACTTTCCCTGGTGCAACTTGAGGCCATTTCCTCTTGTACTGTCACTTCCTACTTGGGAGAAGAGACTGACATCCACCTCACTACAATCTCTTTCCAGGTAGTTGTAGAGAGCAATGAGGTCTCCCCTCAGCCTCCTTTTCTCCAGGCTAAACAACAACAGTTGCCTCTGCTGCTCCTCATAAGACTTGTTCTCTAGACCCTTCACCAGCTTTGTTGCCCTTCTTTGGGCACACCCAGCACCTCAATGTCTTTCTTGCAATGAGGGGCCCAAAACTGAACACAGTATTTGAGGTGCAGCCTCACCAATGCAGAGTACAGGGGGACAATCACTCCCTTAGTCCTGGAAAGTGGCTTGGTGAGCGCTTTGGCCAGTTCCCTCAGTACCCCTGGGTGGATCCTATCAGGCCCCATAGACTTGTGTATATCTAAGTGGTGTAGCAGGTTGCTAACCATTTCCCCTTGGATTATGGGGGCTTCATTCTGCTCCCCATCCCTGTCTTCCAGCTCAGGGGGATGACAACAACTGGTCCTACTATTAAAGACTGAGGCAAAGAAGGCATTAAGTACCTCAGCCTTTTCTTCATCCTTTTTCACTATGTTTCCCCACCAAAGGAAAGGATGGAGATTCTCCTTAGCCCTCCTTTTGTTGCTAACATATTTATAGAAACATTTTTTGTTGTCTTTTAAAACAGTAGCCAAATTAAGTTCTAGTTGGGCTTTAGTCATTCTAATTTTCTCCCTGCCTACCCTCATGACATCCTTGTAGTCCTCCTGAGTAGCCTGCCCTTTCTTCCAAAGGTCATAAACTCTTTTTTATCCTGAGTTCCAGACAAATCTCTTTGTTCAGCCAAGCTGATCTTCCGTGCCAGCTCATCTTAAGGCACATGGAGACAGCCTGCTCCTGTGCATTTAAGATTTCCTTCTTGAGGAATGTCCAGCCTTCCAGGACTCCTTTGCCCTTCAAGACTGTCTCCCAGGGGACTCTGTCAACCAGGCTCCTAAGCAGGGCAAAGTCTGTCCTCTGGAAGTCTAGGGCAGCAATTCTGCTAATCCCCCTCCTTCTCCAAGAACTGCGAACTCTTATCGTTTTGTGATCACTATGCCCAAGACAGCCTCCAATCATCACATCACCCACAAGTCCTTCTCTGTTCATGAACAACAGGTCCAGAGGGGCACCTTCCCTAGTTGGCTGACTCACCAGCTGTGTTAGGAAGTTATCTTCCACACATTCCAGGAACTTCCTAGACTGTTTCCACTGTATTGTATTTCAAGCATATATCCGGTAAGTTGAAGTCCCTCACAAGAACAAGGGCTAGCAATCTTGAGACATCTCCCAGATGCTTATAGAATATTTTGACTGCCTCTTCATTCTGGTGGGATGGTCTGTAACAAACTCTCACCATGATATTTGCTTTGTTGAACTTCCCCCTCATAAACAATCAATGCTATTGTCACCACCATAAAGCTCTAGACAGCCAAAACACCCCCTAACTTACAGGGTTACCCCACCACCTCTCCTTCCTTGTCTATCCCTTCTGAAGAGTTTATAGATGTCCATTGCAGCACTCCTGTCATCTGAGTCATCTCACCATGCTTCCATGATGGCAACTGTGTCGTAGTTTTCCTGCTGCATAAATGTCTTCCAGTTCCTCCTGTTTGTTGCCCACACTGCATGCATTGCTGTAGATGCATTTCAGTTGGGCTATTGATCCTGCCATCTTTTTCAGGGAAGTCCTAATTCCTATGTGACCATACTCAGAAAAGCAAGACTGAAAAAAACCCCATCAAAATATCACATAAACTGTGCCCTGTCAAAGGGTGGGGTCAGCCATACTTAGTAAGACTGCACTAACACTTCTAACTATGACTTCTTTCATCCCAATGCTTTAAAATGGTTTGAGATAATCTCTGGCCAATCTCAGTACCTATCAGTGGTGCTTCTCACATCAGAGTAGGAAGCTGTGAAAGATGCAATACAGTATAAAAGGCATTTTAGAAAGACATATCCTAATAATCTAAACCAGATGACGTCATGACTAGCCCCCTAAATTGTAAAAAGGTAATAAGAGGTTTAGTAACCATCATTTTTGTGTGCCTTCTAATGGGAGCCGTGCCAGTAATGAATCATCCCCTAACATTTTGTTAGAGCATGCGTTAGCAGTGCGTTAGCAGTATGGACCTGGTGAATCATATAGAAGTGCCAGCTACAGACTCAAAAAAACCACAGATGACCAGTGAAAAGACCCTAGAAATTTTCTGACAGACAGGAGAGGTAATTCAATAATGAACAGACTGGGGGCAGGAGGGGGAGCAAACACTTAGCAGGTTCTTAAGCAGGTTCTTATTGGATACTACTTTCTACAAGGGAGTATTTCTTGCTACACCACAGAGAAGATTTAATGTCTTTATCCATTCTGAAATTCAGGTTTCATTTTCTACTGTCTACCTCCATGGTCCAGCTCCAGCTTCTCTTGCAGCTTAACTCCACTTTTCCTTAAATTTTGTCAAATTTGTGAGCTCCCTGGCTTAGAGTTTCCAAATTCCTTGTTAAAAAATGGTGAACAAATTCATGTACAAACAGGCATTGCACAGAGTGTCTGAGCACATAAATGCATTTACATTAAGAGATAAAAACCAAGAGATGACAGACCACTACCAAACAGCAAACCTTCTAAACCCAATGCACTGTTCTTAGGTCATTCTTCCCTGGGAGATTCCTGCATGTCCATCTGTGTATAAAAAAGCACCTATTCCTCAGGAAGAGTGAAAAAATTATGATTACTGGGTTTTTATAAGCTTCTGGTTTAAAGAGATTCCCTGAACAGCTGCTCACTTTCCTCTTTCCTCCTGCCAGATGAGCACAGGACCACAGTGCTGGCATTTTAGCCCAATGTGAGGATGACAAACAAGACGAAGGACAACCTCAAGAAGATGTATAGTGAGAATAATCATGAATTCACTATACCCACAAAGAGACATTGCTACACACACAAAATTGCAGATGCAGCAATGTGGGCATGCAGTTTGTACCTAGGCAAGTGTAAATGTCTCTGATTCAATATATATGCTGACTAAACGTAAATATACATGCTACCTAGGGAATTTTCAAGAATGCTATTACAGCAATACCAATATTTCTCTCTTTAGAAGTAGTTTTCAGTGCTATTTTTAACATCTCTGTACTGATATACAGGTTCTTTCCTTACTCTCTGTTTAGGTTGGTAAAAAATGCAGTTACTTCCTATTTAATAAGGTGTCTAAATGCACCAGAAATGAGAAGGAAATAATAGCCATTTAGCTCATTTTTTTGTCAAGTTGTGATAGTTCCTTACTACACTACTTTTTCCGAGCCTTCCTACAACACAGGTTTGCAATATACTGTATCTTTTTTAATGCCAGGATGTTGTTTTAATCACTGTATCCTGAAAGAAAAAAATAAACAACATTATTCCAGGAGTAGGAATTACTTATCTTCAAGTATTTCACCTGCTAAGGAGTGAAAATGTGGAGTTTTGCTATGACTGAAACCAAAGATGTAAAAATTTCAAAGGCAAATTATGTTAGCCAGAAATAAACAGATCTGCAGAAAGAAGTCCAATATCGTGTATAAGCCCAGGATATGTCTTCCATACTGAAGTAACCAGTGCATTCAGTTGTACTACCAAGAACCTAAAGCAGTTCACACTAAAGCACTAGCAGGCTGCTCACTGACATACAAAAATCAAGTGACTCTTATGAGCCCCTCAAACTCCTGGCATTTAGAATTTCAAGCACCATTAATCCCTCACAAAAGCAGGCGCTATGTGCCCTGCTGTATTTAGTGTCTAAGACACTATTAATAGTGAAGCAGAACCTGAAAAAAATTCACCAGTCATACTGGTTTGGTGAAGCTGCCTATAAGCTGCAGTTTTCTGGCTTTCCTGGGCTTACAAAGTGCCTGGTTATGAAAGATGACCAGAAGATAATTTCCTTTTGGCAAGTTTTGAAACATGAATGAAAAAAAAACCCCTTTCTTTCTTTTATTTTTTTTACCCCAAAAACACAACCAAAGAAATACAGTATGATTTCAGAAAGAGGGCAGCCTCTAGAGCAAGCTCTGGTTCTAATGAAAATAGCCCAGAAAGCCCTGTGCATGGCTTAATCATTCAGGCTAAAAGGGATGGCAGATTTGTGTCTCCAATAAATTGGTTGCTATTGGATCAATTAGGAAATCAATTTCTGCAAGACCTCACCTGGACTATGCTATGGTTTCTCAATTGAATTACATTTCTTCATGTCATCTCTAATTGCTGATAAATAAAATGAAAAAATTGCATGACATCTAAGATCTTTCTTACTTCCTCTTGCTGAGCTCCTCAATTATTGCAGCATGGAGGACAATGCTGGCTAAATATCACAGCCTTCAAAGTGGTGAAAAGCTGCATCTTTGAAAAAGTTACCTTCATGCTTATTAAAGATGTTGAATGCCTAAAATGTACCTCAAACCCTACAGCTACTTAAGTTGAAAGCTGGGATTGAAATATTTCCATGTGAGGGATGAAAGACAGATATTTAAAATTTCTGAGAAAAAAAGAAACCTTAATCTTAAGGAAAAATCAAACTAAATTTTTCCTGTGAATCTGTATTTGAGTTGCCAGCCTTCATGGTGTCCAGGCTGGACAGGCAGAAAGCTTGAGTGCTTTTCAAGAAAAACCTCAGGAAGTCAGGGGGGAAGATGCTGTTGTGTAGACATTACAGCAGTACAACACTGTGATAGGAGTTCCTGTTCGGCAGGTCTATATAAGACACATCGATGGAGCAGCAGTTTGATACCACAAAAACATCATGGCCCTCTAGTTCTAGTGACTAGAGTTTTACTCTTTGTACTTTCCTGTGGATGTATAGAGCCACCATCAATGTTGTGGCAGACATTTAAACAGCAAGGATTGCACTCATTAGTGTAACTCCATAATTCACATAATTCTGTCCCACAGCTACAGAATACAGTGCTGATTTGCAAAACCAAGTATATTTTTATTGGTGCATCCTGGCCTGTCAATGACTAGCTCATATGAAAAATTCCCTGAAAGCCATCAAGGAACAAGGAAGGTCTGGACACCTACTTACAAATGCACAAAGGAGTAGCAAAGAATTAACTTTGCTACTACTAGGGAAAGTAGTAGTAGTATAGTCAGCTTATATTTATGCAAATATTTTTTATTCAAAAGAAAGGGACAAACAAGGTAATCCAAAGTTTCAGATCAAGTAGAAGAATCAGGACAAAGGGAAATTGCAAGTCTCCTGACTTCTTTCCAGAGAATAAATTTGCAAGCACGGGAAGTTCACAAGCATGTATTCAGAGAATAGGATTAAACAAAAGGAGCCTAATTTCCAGCAATGAGAAAGAAATGCACTTGGTTAGCATACATTTCCATTTTAGTAACAGAATTAATATTGATCTGCATTACCATTATCAGTTTCAATGATACCATCGCTTCTTAAAGCCAGGAAACGCAAAGTATACTTCCCAATACAGCCTTTTTCAGCCTTAGCTGTAGGACAGTTGGAGCTTTGTCTTAATCCATAGTGAGAAGCAAACTAGAGAAAATCTATTAGCTCATTGAGAATGTTCAATCAATTTGAGGTTTTCAATTAAATACTTTTTTGGCACTGAGAGTTAAAATTAACTGCTATTAATGCAACAAGAAAACAAAACTTAAATTAAAACAGTTTTTCTTATTTACAGAAGTCTTATTCTCAGCAGACTAAACAAGACTAGGAAAAATTGCAGTGCTTCTCAATTATAAATAATACAAAAATTTACTAAAATACAGAGGCAAATGAAAGTTTAATAGTATTATAGAATTGATAATATGGGAGATAATTTAATCAACTAATGAAATTTCCACTTCTTCATCTTCATTAGCGTCTTTCTAAAATATAGTAAATTTGTCAGTAACTAGATGCTTCTTTTTAATGTCTTCTTACATTATTTTGAGATTACCAAAGCGAGCTTTGGTACCAAGCTTCTTTGATACTTCTCTGTAAAGTACCAGAGAATAACAGGAAGACCATGGGAATTTCTTATGAAGTCATGCTTCTATGAGTTAGAGGACGCAGTGAGAAAAAGTTCAGGACACCTGACTCAGTGGAAGTGATATTTTTATCCTAAAGGTTTGTGCTGGATTTAGCACACAATATGGAGTTTATGCCCTGCAATGGGATGATCAATGCCTGACCTGACATAGAGTTAGAACAGGGAGGACAGGCAATTCAAGCACTGCCATAAAGTATGCCATTATCAAGCTAACTCATCAAAATTGTTTAAAGAAATTTTAGCCAGCTGAATGAGTCTGTATTGCATCAGAGCTTTACATGACAGCCACGTGTCTAACAGAGAGAGGATCAGAACATTAACTTTACTGCCCTGACAAACCACCTCCACCTTACAGTTGAGGTCCTTGACAATTTTAACATTCCAAGCTAAGGTGTCAACTACTTGCATGTCTAATAATAAGGTTTTTTCCATATGAATGTGTCCACTCCACACAATGAATAAAACCAGCATTGGATCTTAATACTTCAGCCCTGTCTAAAAATTTTTCTTCCTATACTTTCAGGTCATTTTTGTTTTACTCTTAACTTTTGATTATTTGTGTCTGTTGAGGTTCTCCTACCCAATGTATGTTGTTTTTTCCCAAAATACATTCCAGAATAGATTTTCATTAACAGCAGAATGAGCATTACTTTTGAAATTCAGGACTTATGTTTGGGTTATTAAGTATTGACTTAATGTCTAACTCCAGTGTGTTGAGTTTGTGTGGTGGGATTTTGGTTGAGGGGGAAGGACTACAGAGGTGGCTCATGTGAGAAGCTGCCAGAAGTTTCCCCAGCTCCAAGTCAGACCTGCCGCTGGCCCAGACTAAGGCCACCAGCAAAGGTGGCAGCACCTCGGTGATTACATCTTTAAGAAGGGGAAAAAATTGCTGGATAACACAACAACCTGCAGTGGAGGGAGGAGTGGGATGTGAGAGGAACAACTCTGCAGACACCCAGGACAGTGAAGAAGGAGGGGGAGGAGGTTCCAAAGCAGAGATTCCCCTGTAGCCTGTGGTGAGATGGCAGGCTGTCCCCCTGGAGTCCATGGAGGTCCATGGTGGAAAAGATATCTATCTGCAGCCCATGGAGGACCCCACACTGGAGTGGATGGATGCCTGAAGGAGGCTGTGACCCTGTGGGAAGCCCACGCTGGAGCAGGGTCCTGGCAAGACCTGTGGCCCTGGGGAGAGAGGAGCCCACGCCGGAGCAGGTTTACTGGTAGGACTTGTGACCCCGTGGGGGACCCACATGGGAGCAGTCCCTTCCTGAAGGACTGCACCCAATGGAAAGGACCCAGGCTGGAGCAGTTCGTGAAGAACTGCTGCCTGTGGGACCCACATTGGAAAAGTTCATGGAGGGCTGTCTCCTGTGGGACAGACCACATGCTGTAGCAGAGGAAGAGTGTGAGGAGTTCTCCTCCTGAGGAGGAAGGAGTTGAAGAAAAAAATGTGTGATGAACTGACCTCAATCCCCATTTCCCATCCCACTGTGCTGCTGTGGGGGAGGAGGAAGAGAAATTGGGAGCAGAGCTGAGGCCAGGAAGAAGGGAGGGGTGAGGGGAATATGTTTTACGATTTGGTTTTGTTTCTCATTATTCTACTCTCATTTGATTGGTAACAAATTAAATTGATTAAATTGATACAAATAAAATAAATACAACTGGCCTTACTGTTTGATGTGTATCTGCTAACACCCAAAATCTTTTAACAGGAATACACATGTGTAGTAAATGCTTTTTGTATTTACTGAGCCACAGCACAATTAAGAAGGGCTGAGCTAGCTCAGAAAAAACTTACTTAGCTGAGGGAGTCAATTAGTAGATGCCAGGAACAAGGTAGCCTCCTTCAGCGGAAGCACAGTAATGGTACCTGCCTATTCCTCCTCTCCTGAAAGACCACATACTCATATGAGAGGGAGAAGAGTTGAGTGCTCTGAGGTTTGTTGCTGTTTCTAATCCAATGACAATAAAACACTTTGTCCAGGGAACAAGGTGAAAAATACCAGCTTCTCCTTTCTCAGAGTAGGGTCCTATTGACCAGCTACCATTCAGAGATCATGGCTTCCTCTTGTTTGATCCTTTTTCAGCTCCAGAGAGCTCACTTTTGTGTAGTTTCAGTGAAAGATTGCCTCTGACAGCAGTCCTGTAGTCAGACAAGCAAGCCTTTTTCCTTGGGAAGAGGTAGGCTTGGGGTTGAAGGCCCTGCCTCTGAGGGGACCTGCAATGGGGCCACCACTGTCCTGAGTGAGGGCTTGAGCCCCAAAGCTGTCAATAAGTGGTAGGTATCTCTTTGAACATATTGCTCAAGGCTATAGTTACAGGGCTCAAATTGAGCCTGATATAACATTGATTTCACCTACAGCAATGTCAAGTTCTGTGTAACCGTGATAGAAAACAGGTCAGACAGGATGCAATGGAAGACAAGCTCTGGCTTCCCTTCCCATAACAGGATACAGAGAATCACTTGCCAAGTAAGTAGTGCTGGCAGAGCAGGAGACCAGGAACACCAGGCTGTAAATACCATACCAATCCATCATTATCTTTTTACAGCTCTGTCTTGAAGATTGGAAATGCACACACTGATGACAGGAAGATTAGATTCAAATTAAACTTTCTTCATCTAGTTTAGAAAAGATATGTCAGGTAGAGGTGTGACATCTTTACTAGGATAGTTCCTCCTGGCACACCTTGTTGTACTTGAATGGTATAGGAGACCAACTGGAAGAACAAACAATATGAACAAAAAGTTCTAGCACTGTGGCTAACTTGTAATCCCCTGGAACAAAGGACTGTTTGCTCAAGGATGCGGATAACGGCAGGAGACAAAACTCAATAAGGGAGCAGGGGAAGGAGAACTCCTGAGCCTTTCCGAGGAATGTTTCAAACACTTGCAAGATACAAAAAACCCTTCAGCAGAACTCCTTTGAGCTCTACCCTGAAAGGAAACTGCCACCATGGCAGCAGGGCAATCGTGATGAACAATGAGCAGAAAGGGGGAATGCAAGCTCCAGTAAATGGGGATTCCAGAACCAACTTACCTACGAACCCCTCACTGGTTGGACCAAAATTGGAACCAAGACTGGTGATATCTATCCGTCCCTCTCATCTCTTTTATCTCTCTCTCTTTTCCGCCTTTCCTTCCTGTAACATAAGATATGAACCCCATGAGTGGTGAATAATAACCAACTCTATACCTAAGCTTAGCTACTGAATAAATTTGTCTATTTACAGATCTCTACTGCTGTTGCACCTTTATTCCAGTCAAGGGGATCGATGAATCTGAGTCACATTTCCCTCTTTCCTGCTACAGGAAAACTTTATGGGCAGGAATCCAGGACATGACAAATGGGTAGAGATGTTTCTGCCCTCCTATAGCACTAATTTATTCACATAAGAATACATGAATACACGTTCACTATGTAAGACGCATGAAGGAGTTGAAGTTCACTGAGAACTGGATTCTCATCTCAGTGTCTGCTCAAGAACAGGACAGGGCAGAGGTACGGTGAGGCTATGCCACCCACTATGCCATCTGATGCTATGAACATCAGTCTGTGGACCAGAGCAGCAGGGGAGAAATCTTCCATGATGATACAGTACAGAGTTGCATCTGGAAAAAAAGCAGTTGAAAATTACAACTGATTTTCAAAGTCAGAGTTCTGAAGTTAAAGACAACAGCTTTTCACTAGCCTCTTTTTGCTGCTACATTAGAGTTTGTCTGCCACAGAAAATGTTACTTCTGATATTCTTAATACCCTAGTTACTGTGTTATAAATCTTGGTTGACTAATGCAACTGGAGAATGAAAGCCTCTGTAGAATAACCTCTACTAGTGTAATAAAAATTAACCCCTTACCACTTTTCCGTGTAATCTTTTAATGCAGACAAGTCTTAAAGATTTACGGGGCCTGGGTTTTCAAATCATGTGTTTACTGAGCCCTTCTGATAAAAGCAACTGCTTTTCTCCCCAGCTTCCTCCAATATATACCCACAAACTTTTGACTGGGGCAGTACACAACCTCAGGTCACAAAAATCTGCAGGCTTGCCTTGGTTTTCAGTTGCAATTTTTTTATGCAGACACTTCTCCGTTCAGGTTTCATTTTCCCCATCAAAGCTAAAGACTTGCCATGCCCATCCAACAGCATCCACTGCTCCTCTCAGGTAGCAGTGGCACAGGTAATGGCACACGTTCTGGGGGCCTCCAATCACATACACTATGTTAAAAAAAATATCCTCCAGATAAGATGGGTAAGGTGACAAGAGATGAAGTGTTGTATCTGTGTCAGGAGTAGACACACACATTGAGGACTGATCATCACGGTGTGATGGAGATAACTCTCAGGCAGTGGAGCTGGAGCAG
>NW_010297884.1:0-12362 GCF_000700745.2 Antrostomus carolinensis
GTCCAGTTCTGGGCCCCACAGTTCAATAAGAGCCACAGAGATGATTAAGGGAGTGGAATATGTCCCTGATGAGGAAAGGCTGAGGGAGCTGGGTCTCTTTAGCTTGGAGAAGAGGAGACTGAGGGGTGACCTCGTTAATGTTTATAAATATGTAAAAGACGAATGTCATGAGGATGGAGCCAGGCTCTTCTCAGTGATGTCCAACAGTAGGACAAGGGGCAACAGGTGCAAGCTGGAACACAGGAGGTTCCATGTAAACATAAAGAAAAACTTTTTCACTGTGTGAGTGACAGAGCACTGGAACAGGCTGCCCGGAGAGGTTGTGGAGTCTCCTTCTCTGGAGACATTCAAAACCTGCCTGGACGCCTTCCTGTGTGACCTACTGTAGGTGATCCTGCTCTGGCAGGGGGGGCTGGACTAGATGATCTTTTGAGGTCCCTTCCAATCCCTAACTGTGCATGTTGACCCACTTGTAGGGTCATTTTCCATACAGTTATACTGGGTAAAATCAACAGTTATGTTGATGGAACAAACAGCATGGCAAAATAATGGCTTAAGGCAACCCTTTGAATATGAAACATGAGAGTTGAGTGTTCTAGTGCCTTGACTGTCCCTAATTCTACCAACCTTGTAACGTGCTTAAGAATCGGGCTTGCCACTGTAGATTCTCAAATTTTTACTGAGGCTTCTAGTTTTTGCATTTGAAAATGTTAGATGTGTTCTTCTGAAGCTTTGACTCTTCAGTGGAATGAGTGAAATTGCTTTATTGAACCTTCATTCTGCACTGTCAACCAAAGACAGGAATGGTTTATTAAACAGAGGTCCCCATCTCTCAAAGTCAGTCACCCCCACCTATTCAGAGGATAGTGGAAGATGAGAGTTACTTACAACTCTCTGAGATTTAGCTCTCAGGATCTTGAATTGCTGTTCTCTTGCAGATTTTTTCAAAGAAGGAGAAAAAAAGTTCTCCCCAACTGGTTCCTTCCTGTAATCTGTTGTTTGAATTGAACTTGTATTCTTTTTCGAAGGGACGACGTAGCTGCTCTTTTATCCTAATGTGTGCGCTATTGATCTTTTCAATTTGGGTCTGATCCAATATCCATTGAAGTCAATGAAAAGATTCCCATTGACTTCACTGGGGGATGGAACAGGCCCTTCATGAGCTATTTAATAATATTTTTTGCTATCAGCTGAAATTCTTGTATTGAAGCTTTCTCTGAAAAGGTGATGATTTATTTATGTTAATTGCTGACAATTCCTGTGATGTTTGTGGAATACAGATAATAGATAAATGGGGGAAAAGTAAAAAAAAATTCCTTGCAGTACTCGTAACCACGGGCAGATAAGATGCTGAACTATATTAATTTAGTCATTACAGAATATTGGCAAGAAAAATATGGATTTAATAGTGTTTCTCTCTGATGTGAATGCTTTTCTCACTTTATCCTTCCTGCAGCATTTCCATTTAATAACTCATGAGCCGCTTGCACATTGTCATCCTCAAAGTCATGTATATAAGTCAAGGATCCAATTAGTATGGCTATGATCCTGATGTCCTAGTATATGTCAGTTTGGATCTCACTGTAGGAACATGCATGCAGGATCAGATGTGGTGCAGTACTGCTAACCTTCAACTGCACCTTCTCTCCTCCTTCTGCCAACAGGAGAAGAGACAACCTTTTGCAGAGCTGCTGTATATGCTGTTGGTGGGGCACAATTTGTCAGACACTTTCCCTAATCTTCTTCTGCTTGACTTTTAATCTCTCCTCCTTACACAAGGCTTTGTACTGTTTATTTCACCTTTCAGTCCATATCCTCAGAGATCGTACTCTTATGAAGTCTCCCCTGTATATGTGAGAACTGCCTCTCCGCTGGCTGACTTTGTTCAGAGGCATTCAGCTCAAGCTTGGTTCTTTTAAAGATTCTGTAGGTAGCTTTGGCATGAGAAGTCTCAGTCATAACCAGAGGAGTACTAGAAAAAGGAGCACCCTATGGTGCTGCCTTGCTTGCAGTCAGACATGCAGTTAACATGCCAGCCTGGTTAGCTGAGTTGTTGAATAACTCAACAGTAATGGAGGTGCTGGTACACAAGACTGTCATCCTCCTCCTGAATGTCAGCAGATCTTGTGCATGTTACATGACGTCCCTAGTAGGCCCATTGGCATGACAGGCTGTAAAAGTTGTCTGAAAGGAGACTACTGAATCATGTGCAGTCCTAGCTTCAAGTGTGTACTGAGGTAAAAGACATGAGCTATTTCTCCATTGGGCATATTTATTTTACCTTTAGGTGATTAGGTAAGACTTAGTTTTATGCTTTGGTCTCTAGCTTAGTGCTAGAACTTTAGTATGCTGAGTAAGTATGTCAGGTAGAACTGAGATCCATTCATGTTAACCCCGAAGTGGTTTCTGATGTTGAAAAGGTTATTTGCTATAGCTGTGTGTCCCCTGCCCATGAGGAGATGCAGACCTGCTCGCTATCCCTGCTCAGTGATTCCTCTTGCCTGCCATCTGAAAATAATTCCAGTAAATATGTTGGGGACCAGTTGTTCTGAGTGCTGCTCTCCATCAGCACTAGAGTATCACTAGGCTGGGAACTTCTAGCTAAGTCAGTACTTCTGTGTTTGCAATTATGACCAAAATTAATTTTCATGGATATCATCCTCCTGTGTGGTTGAGAAACACCTTCTTGCATGTCTAGAAATAAGAGACTGTGCTACCTAACAGCTTCACAGGCAGCATGCACCACGAGTGATCATGGACTTACCAAATGAGAGGTAATAAAGATTCCACTATAATGGTTTCCTTCTCTTGCCTCTTTTCTCTTCTTCCTAGTGCCCAGGAATCTTTCATCTTTCTGAATGAGTTGGTAATACCAGGACCATCTCCTTCACTAGAAGACTTGAAAACTTTCCAGGGGATTTTGTCCCACAGGATGTATGCTGTGCACAGTGAGACTGCAAGATAAATCTTGTGAGCACTTGGCGTTGTTATGCTTTGATATCCTAGCTAGAATTGCTCTTCCTGCTAGCAAAAGAATCTCAGAGCTGGCCAAATATCTTGCAGATCTTGCCATTGTTTTTTTTCAGTTTCTAGTGTCTGTGTGGAGAAAAGGCAAGGGTCCTTGATCATTTCTGCAGCACAGAGAAAAATCTGAGCTTGATAAAAGTGCTTCTGAGGACAAGGACCCTAAGAAGTTAAATCTATGATGCACCAAAAGCATATTAATCTGCCTCATTGCAGCTAGTGGCACACTGCCAAGCACTGTTTGCCAAGTAGTTACTTCACTTGAGAGAGTCACCCTGTTTCTCTTGAGAATTCCTGCACCAAGGACTGCATATGGATTTTACATTAAACAGTTATTGAAAGAAAGACAAACAGTGCTTGGACTGGGGACTTGAGCTTAGGCCTCTCTTTTTCCTTAGAGGGCTTCCCAGTTGCTGTGCTAGAGACACACGTTTCTACTTTTCCATTTGCTTTGGACCACAAACTTCTGACTTCCACAAAATTACATTATGTTTGATAGAGACAGTGGAAAGCAGACCCTCTCCTGCAGTTTCCTGTCCCAGCCAACACAGATGGTAGTTCAATGTGCTTTGAGTTTGCAAGTTGTGGACTCACATACTTTCAGAATCATGTGGTCAAGGACCCATATCTGCAACTCCAAATCCTTGATATTTGGGGAAGACAGGGAATAGAGTTGTAACTACAGCCTCTGTCTCCAAAAATCATAATTTTGAATTCAGAGAGCCATGTAAAGCCTGACAGTGGACTTGGATAGAAGATTTATATGCATTACAGAATGGCCAAAGCCTGATAGAGTCTAAGCAATTTGGAGAATCTGCCATACAGAACTTCATATACAGAACTGCATGCTTCTAAGAAGGATAGATGAAGTCCTTGATAATTGCATTCTTAGGTTTTCATATCAAAATACTGTATAAATACTTCTGTAGGTAGCTTGGAACTGCTAAGATGTGGAGTGAACTTGTACAGGCTGGAGCTGAAAGCTGTGAAAGAAGGCTGCATAGCCTTCTCACTATTCTTCAAAACCCCTGTGCTTACCTTGAGAGACAGGAGATCCATGATGAACAGCCAACATGGGCAAGGAGGTATAAACTCCTCCCCCTTTTGCTTGGAAACCATTAATCTCTGCTCTTGAGATTGTTAATCAGTCATAAAACCAGTAGATCTTCACCTCCTGGGTGTTTTAAAAGCAGCCTGTTGCACTTCCTGAGTTGTCTGTCAGTGACCCCTTGTAAATGAAAGCAGCTGATGCCTCTATCATGGAACTGTTATTCTTGACTTGGGGAACCCCTGTAGTAAACCTGTTCATGAGCTTTAATTGTAAATGCCAGAACTCTTGTTCTATTTGTAGGTGGGAGAGGAAGCAAGTGGTGATGTTTTCCAATGGGGCTCTGAGTGCTTCCTCTATATCTTTCATTGATTTTTTTTCCCTCAGTTTTGCTTCCTATTTTCCACTTATTCTTGCCTGATTTTCCATCACTAAAAAAGGCATTTGATTCTTTTAGCACAGACTCGCAAGGATAGTTTTGGTTGGCTTATCTACTGTATGTGTCCACCAAGGACTTTACACTGTGTGAACCTGAACTCCCAACATAAGGGCAAGATGCTGGATCAGGCCCGGGGCCCTTGCACCAGTGAGGAAAGCATTGCCTTGCTGAGTACCATGGACAGAGACACCACCTTGCCTGCCCGGAAGGTCTTGGTCTGCAGCAGACACCACTCAACTGGAGACTGTAGTTCTCTCATTGGCAAAGGGGTTTCGTGTAGGCAGCCCCAGTACAGGGTTTATCAGGTCTAGTTCTTGATGCAACTGTCTCTCAGCTGCCTTTTACATTTAAATAATCTAGCATCATATATGGGGGTCTTAGGGCTCATCTTGCAGCAGTCCATGCCTTACTGGGCAAATGGAGTATGGCGGTAGAGTTTGGCCAAAGTGCTGTTACACACACAAGATATCCATTCCTGTCTGGAACATGAATCTAGTCATCCTGGGACTTGGGCATCACACATTTGAACCATGCTTTTGATAATTTCTGCTCAAAGCTTCTCAAGCTTCTTTCGCTGAAGATACAGAATGAATATTGAGGACAACAGTACACTGTTTTGCAGGTTGAAAGACTCCATGTGCCTGTCACCCAGAGTCTGTTTTTCAGCATGTATTCAGAGGTTTATGTAAACAATATCCCTTACTTCAGTGTCTTCTTCCCAAATCGTGCTCAGCAGTAGGGCTTAGGGTCATAGTCCTAACTATACCAGAGGACATGTCTGTGTGGTGCTTTTTTACATGGGACTGTGAAAGCATCCGTTAGGCATACCTGACATGCCATTGTGGGTGAATGCAATAGCATTAGGCTCTGGGAGGGGCCACAATAACATTATAAATAGTTCCTCTTCTGGCTTTGGTGTTTTGTGGTTACCAAGCTAGCTCTATATCATCATCACTGTTTCCAAGCGCTGACTTACCCAGCTCCGTAGCTTTTTCAGACTTAGTTCATGTGCCTCCCTGGCACTCTGTTGAAAATCTGCCCTAGCTAGATCCAGAACTTTGCTTTATTACATTGACAGTCTGTTGCTCCATTTATTTATAGCCACTGCTGGGTGTTCTAAAGGTCAAACCATTTCCTCACAAAGCATTTCCAAATGGGCAGTACTGGGTATCTCTCTGTGTTACCATTTGGCTACTGTGTCTTTCCCATTGAATGTTAACTTTGTTCTCTCAGTGCTCAAGTGACATCTTCCGCCTGTTTCAGAAGAGGGTCCAATTTCTGAGATCTGCCAGGTGATGACATGAGGTAATCCACTGACCTTTTTCAGGCATTGTGTGGAGGACGTAACTGCCAGAGCTCATTCCAGTTTTGCAAGAGCAGTACTATAATCACTATTTGATGTATGCAGTTGAAATTCCTAATTCTCATTGTCCAAGGATGGTTGCCTGCAGGGGAGAGAAGGGAGGAGGGGGCAGGAGGAATCATCAACACTGGCACATATGTGAAGAAGAAAAAATAATCATTACTTACCCTATGATAACTATGCTGCTTCCAATTACTGTTGTAATCAATATGGATCCTGTGGCCAGGCTTGTCTTTCTTTTCACAGTCCTCAGTGATACAGACTTTGAATTGTAAAGCTGCTGCTGATACAGGGTCGTAGCTACCCTGACCTTTACCCAGTACAATGGGAAATCATCTGTATGATTCTAATAGACCACACTATTAAAAAGAAAATAATGATTGTCGTGCACATATATACACCTACAGTCTGTATTGACTACAGTGTTTCAGACAATCAGTTACTGTAGAGTAAATACCTGTTGTTTATTCTATGCTTCTATTTTACTGGAATATTTATAATATATTGCCAGTGTATGACAAAATGGGTCTTGTTGCCATGAAAAATTAGTCTTTGTAAGTGGTGAATTTCCTTCACCTTCTAAAATAATTTTCTTGAAATACTTGCTGTTTTTATTATTGGTGCTTCCTTTAATTACCATTTAGAAATGAACGGAATGGGAGGTACAGCAATTATCATTACTTATATGTTCAGCAGTTAAATTCATAGCTTGAAAGCCAAATGTAACAAAATGCCCCACAGCTCTTTAACACTTTGCTTAATGCAGCTGTAGAAGAACCTTAATTCATGTTTATACAATAAGCTGTAGAGTGTTAAGGTTTCTGGGTGATGTGATAGGTCACTGACACACCACCTATATGGGCTCAGTTTATCCTCTCAAGCATCATCTGGAGGGTGTTAAAAACCCACTTTTTATGAAAAAAAAAAAGATAGTTGTTGAAGGGGAAAGGTTCTTAAAGACATTCCAGTTCCTGCCTGGTCTTGCCATGATAACCTGTCTGAAATGGTTGTAAAACCACTTCCATGCTATTACTGTTAATTCAAGGGAATAGGTTTAAGACAAAGAGAAAGAACATCTTAATTTGCCCAGGATGTTCTGAGCCATACCTTGTGCTTTTTGAGAAAGGCACCTGTTGTATTGAATATTCTGTTGTGGAAATCCACTGTGATGTTCAGGTATAGAAATCTAGCCCTGGCACAGGATGATGCACCTATGGAAAATGCTGGAACCTGGAGTCCCTTTTATTAAAGCTACTATTAACTGTTCTTTCAAAATGACTGATAGTTGAGGCAAACTCTTTCTTAATGTGAACCCTTAATATTCCTAATTTTATATCCCTATACTTGTACTAAGAGGTCATAGTCCTTAGCTGGGGATATCATTTGGGAATGCTGTAGTGTAGCTGAGATCTCTGACCTCTTAATAAGCATCAGGAGAAAGAGATGGGGATCATTCTACAACATGCCCTGGGGGTACTTTCCCTTCAAGAAGGCAAGCTGGAACTGTTCAACTTTTTTCTTTCTTTCAGTTTTTTACCTTCAGGGGGAAATTGATCGATTTGGAGATGATTATTCCATAATCTCTGAATTTTTCTCTTCAACACTGCAGTGGGAACTCCTTGAAGTTTAAAGGGGTTGTGTCTCCTGTGTGCACTGTGGAATGAACCCAAGGAGTTTATGGGGACAGCAATTCTCTCGGCACAGTTAGTGTAATAGTAGGCAAGTTTGGAACTAAAATAACAGGAGGGTCTGTGAACAGAAAAGGATAAACTTGTTACTAAATTTGGCTGACTAAGCATGATCACTTCTTTCAATGGATGCTTCATTTGGAATTTATTTTTTTGGGGGAGGAAAATTAGGTTTTCCCAGAAACGTGCATGTATTAAAGACATGGTAGGCCTGAGATTTATATGGTGAATTGAAACAAATTAGAAAAGGTGAACTAGCAGTTGACTTCTAAAAAACTCACACTTGACAAAGAGTATTTGAGACAGCTCTAATAATGGCATGAAATGCTGGAACATTATCTGTGAAATATTGGTTTAAATTTACTCTTAATAATGTTATCAAAATCATGTTAAGTTTATACATGTACAAGTAAAGGGATTTAATATTTTTGGCTGTAATATTTCTGAAGCACATAAAGTAAATTATTTTGTCTGTATGTAAACAAGGAAAGGATAGTTTCAGGACAGCAAATGAACTGGAATGCTTCAAAATATCTTTTGAAATAGAACTCCATGTAAGCTAGTGCCATGGATTGGCACTTGGTCAATATGTATAAAATATGGGAATTTATTTTAAATTTCATAAAAATACCTGTCACTGGTTTATTACCTCCCTCACCGTGACCAGAACTGGTGTCTCTCATTTGTTTTACTGCTGGATCCCTGCAGGAAGTGCAGTCTAATGACTGAAGGAAGGTTGGGTGACTCATGCGGAGGAGGCTGGAGAAGGGTCAAGTTTTTCAAGTACTTTGCAAACCTTCTACCAGCTGTAAAAGCAAAGCATAGGAAAATGAAACAGCAGTTGCTAATTTAGCTTTCTCTGACAAATGTAAGCTTCAGCCTGAGTGCATAACACATCAGTTTTACTGTTAACACATAAATTAACATCAATAGTTTTTCATATGTATGCATTTATTTCTTATTGCTATTCTCTGACTTCAGTACGTGGCCAGAAGTGATGCTTGGATTTTTGCAAAACACTGAGCGTGTTTGATCTTTCCTGTAAATTCAGTTTCTAAGCAACACATCTTTTGTCCTGAACTATTTTAATATGTCAATAACCGTAGGTTTCTGTATGATTCTATTCTTCTAAACTGCATTTGAAATACTTAAAAATTTTAATATTTGCTTTTTGTCACGCTATGATTAGAATATTTTGCATGACAGGGCAATCTTCCCTTCACTCTACATCTGTGTAGCCTGACTGGAGAATGTTTTTAAATTTATGTCCATCAGTTGTTGGCTGTGATCTTTACTTCACTGAAACCAATGGAGACATCATTATTATGTTCGTCGAGGGCAGGATTTCTGCTAGTGAGTTCGAATTCTCATCTGATTGTATTACTGCTCTCAGGATTCTGCTTCACAGCACTCAGATCTCTGCCCTTCCAACACGATTTATAATTTCAAAATAGTCAGCAATTAACAAACTTATTTCCAAATAGCACTTCTCAAACACCTGACAGGCTGTGGTATTAACCCTATAGTTGCAAGCAATTTCCCATAGCGGGTTAGTCTTAAAGTAGAAAAGCTTCCCCTGTCTGCCATGATACCAGATACTCTCAAAAGCAAAGGCTGAGAAAATGAAAGAATGCAGTTTATGTTATTAAAATTGGATTCTGCCTCTTTTGTGACCCTTGCCGCTTGTCATTGTCTTTGATTTCCTCTTGTTATTTGGTATGCTTATTGTTGCTACTGAGACTCTACTTTTCTGTCCTTCTCTTTATACTTCCCATTCTCTGACTGAGTGTTTCTGGAGGTGTGCTTTTCTTTCTATTGCCTTTTCCACTATTAGCAGGTCAGGTATTCCTGCAGTTCTCTCTGCCTGAGAAGGGTGGACATTATTTACTCTAGTGCTGGAGTATCCTACTGCTTCTCTCCTTCTCATCTGTTCCCCATTCTTTTTCACTCTACTTTTCTCCTGTTTGCTCCCTTTTTGCCTGTAGGATCTCCAGAATAGTGCTGCTATTCTGATTGGGTACTTCAGCAAGAATAGCAGACTGAAACTCACTCAATATACTTAATTTCATCCTAAAGCCTCTGCTGGACTTCATGATGCTTTTTTTATAGGAACAAAGAATATAGATGCTATCTCAGGTCTACAGCCCATCTTGCTGTTTGCACAGTCATCAATTACAACACACTTATTCTTGATTGGATCACTTTTTGAACATTTTTGTAAATACTCCAACTTTTGTATAATGTTTATTTAGGAATTTACCGTAGTGGATACCACTGAAAGTATCACAAGAAGTTCCCAAGTGGTAGGAACATTTACCTCTCATAGCATGAGGCAAAGGGGTGTTTGGTATTCCACAGATCATATGGTTTTTGTCACCTCAGTGCAGACATACCTGGCCCTTATATATTGTTGAGGGTGAGTTTGTGTGAACTGACTTGGCTTCATGAGAGGCTATAGCTTTTTCTATTGCATTTCAGTTATTGCACAGTGCCTGGAGCGCTTAAAAATTACTTCTGCAGTTCTTGTTTATGAGCATGGAAAGAGGCTCAGTACAAATTAAAGGCTAAATTCTACCTGTTGCAAGATTCATAGGCTTGGATACGAAATTGGAGAATCTCTGTATACTGTGAGTCCCACAGATTTTTTTCATACAATATTTTTGAAACTGAGTCCAGTTAGTGGATCTGATGCTGTGAGGGTGGTGAAAGGGGATAGCAGATGTAACCAATTAATAAATACCTTTTCAGTGTGTCAGTATTGTTCTTTGCACGTGGGACAAACCTTATATTTGATATGCCACTAAGAATTGCACAACGCCTTTCATTCTCTATGCTCCAAATCTTTTTTTGCAACTATTTATCTACAATGCCATGAAATGTAGCCAGCTTTGCAGAAGACAGCAGCTAAGACCCATGAGACATAGTAGGGGGAGACGGGAAACTCTGGCCAAGAATAATGTGGTAAACCTCCTGCGCTCGTGAAAAATGCCATAGGATCTCTACTGTCCACAAAAAGCAGATTGCACTGCAACTTTTAAGATGTGAATGGGTGGATTATTACACAAATGCATTGCCAAAAAGTGGCTGATGCTTTGCTTTGCAGGTGAGTATTACTCGTGGGAATTCCGTCTTTCAAAATGGTGTCGTTCTTCTTTGTCACTCCTTCGTTTCAGAGGTAACTGACAGCACAAGCTCTTTTACCGTACGCAGAGGGAGGCTGGCCCTGGTAACCCAGCCATAGCTGTAGAAAGTGTTCTGCATGCAAGGGCTGTCAGTCCCACACGATTGTGAATCTTGGGGTCAAAGAAGGAGCTCAGGGTAGTGTTTAACCCTAAAGTCATATCCTGGCCCTCCCTTTTCTCCTTCCCTTTGTTTCCTGGGAGCTCTAGCACAATATTTTGACTTGTGAGCCCAAAGGGTTGACTGTGTGGCAGACACTTAAGGTAATTATGGGCTTACTTATACATTTTACTGTCAAATTACGTAATTTTCAATAGAGGGCATAATGTATGCTTTCTACTAGACGCTTGTTGAGGCTTGGGGTTCTGCCTCTTATTAGATAGCTTAAAAATCAAACCACGTGTTGTAACAGATCCCAGTACAATTGCTATAAACTGCATGTAGCATTCATCCCTTCCATAACATTCTAGGATGTATAAATACAGAATGCTCTGTGGAAGAAAAGTTTGGATTTGAAATCCTTTACTGTAATATGTGGAATGTGTTTACTAAACTGTGGAAGCTGTGAGGGGTACAGGAAATGTTGTGTGTTTAGGTTGTCAGTATGCTCTTAGAGTATTGAAACGTGAAATAATCATTCTTCCATCAACCAAATCTAGTAAATGTGGTTTGCAATCCAAATGTTATTTGCATATTTTATACACTTGCCAGCTATTCTCTTAATGATGAAGTGTATAGTTTTATCAGAACTGCATGCCTACTTCTGAGGAGGGGGAATGGGAAGAACAGAGAATGATATAGTTTATGTACAAATTAAAAAGAAAATGAATTATTTTGCTGTTCAGTAAAAATAAGTTTTGATTACACATTGCGGTTTCATTTGGTGACATGGAAACTGAAGGAATTTTACTTTAGGTGTAAAAATAGTTCTTAACATTTCCTCTACTCCTATGGAAGTGTCTTTTTTTGGATGGAAAAGACATTTTTAAGCAATTATATTTTTCTGTAAAAAGATGTTGCAACTTTTGAATGGCTCTAAGTTCACTCTAGTATGCTCTTCCTTCTTCTTTCTTATACATTGCTTAAAGTGCTGGATAAAAGATTCTTCTTTCTTATTGCTTCTTAATAAGCAGTTAAATCAGATTGAAAGAAGAGTCATTGTGAGATAATTAGATTGCATATTAGCTTTAGGGACATGGCTCCAATATAACATGGCTCTTTAGTTGCCTTTTGTATAATAGTATTTGCCTGTAAAGGTGTTGTATGTTAAAAATCCAGTATAATTACGTTGTATGTTTCAATTAAAAATATGCTTTGCAGTTAGTATTTTTGCAAGCATTTCAGTTATAAGAAACATGGACAGTCTTCTTTTTTATTTCCTTAAGAAACTGTACATCATCTCCTGGATCCAAAAAGTATCTGTATTTGTACATGAATAACTAGCCTACACTGGTAAAATCCTTCTAAAATAACACATATAATTATTGTTGTATGTTGTGTTTATTATTGTGTAAGTAAAGACTGTAATATTCTCCTTTTCTAGACTCTATGAGCATAATCAAGCATACAATATTTTAAGAAATACTAAGTCTGTCTGAGCAAAATGCCTTCAGGATCTCA
>NW_010297884.1:12402-24902 GCF_000700745.2 Antrostomus carolinensis
CTCAGATTTATGTAGTTCATTTGAAGTTCATGCAGTGAGTGGATTAATCATTCAAAGATAGGCAGCTAAATAAAGTTACTTTACCTTAAAATTTGCAACTCCAAAACTGATCTCATGAGTCCTCATGTGTTCTTTGGCATGTACCTGTTTCTGTACCCAGTCTGCACTGTTTTCTATGAGCTAGAGCAGGAAGGAGGAAAGAGTAAAATTCCTATTTACAATCTAAGGCATGCTTGGTGACTTGTTTCCTCTTTGATATTTGAAATTAAACTCACTCACTTAGCTTACTTTCTTAGAATTACTAGAAGTACCACTGTTTTCTCTAAGCTGAGGAAGCATAAAGAAATTATTCCCAGTCTGAAAGCCAGTAAACTTCAGACTAGAATTCCTTTACAGATAAAGGTAAGTAATTTCACAGAATATTAACCTTCTCTGCATTGCTTCATTATTCAAGGCCATGTCTTTCTAACTTCTTGTCTTCCCTCCCCACTTTTCATTCATTTTTTAAATTTCTTACCTTTCTTCCTTTCTGTATCAAATTTGCTGACAATATGTGCTGTTAGAAAGGGATATGATGTAGCTGTGTGTTTGATCTGCTGGTTTTTTTAAAATAATTTATGAGTAGTAAAAATGTGAACATCAACAACTAATATTTTTCACTTTCAGGACTTCTGTGTTACGATTATTTGCTGTCCTTTCAGAAGATTCATAAATGAAAGAACAGACATGGTTATTCAATACAGATTTTAAGAAGAAACTGGGGAAGTTATTCTAATTGATTGCTGACAAGAAAATTAAAGCAAACCATTGCTCCCTCATGAAGAAAATAGGTTTAAAGTCCACTCATTTCTTCCATTGTTAAGCCATGAGTAGATTTTAAGCTATTTAAAATTACTGATCCTGAAAAGCCAACTTACATGAAAGAGGTTCAGAGAGTGCATAGTTGAGTGTGGAGGGGACCAGGTGAGAGTAGATGAGTTAAGACAAATTGCTGTCACTTTTCATAAGTAATTACTTACAGTCAGAATCCTCTGCTTCATGTAGATAATTAGTAACTTCAGTGTTTTCATCCAGAGAAAGGCATACAGCTTAGCTTTTTTTTTTTGCTTAAAAAAAAAAAAAATCTGAACTTCCATTTTGCAATGACTGGTGATGAATACTGAGTGCATCTCTTAAATCCTGTCTGTTTGGGGTTTAACTCCCAATGTGACAGTATCTTTTTGCCTTAGTCTTAGTCTTTTGATATGTTTATCCTTACAGTGTCTCAGTAAGGTCAGGAAAATCTAAGGGCACTTAAAAATTAAATCAAAAAATGAACTTAATCACTTAAGGTGAGATACACGTGCTTGCATCCAAATTTGGATCCTGAAATGCTCTGCTCAGCTGTTACCTCCCTTAAAAGACACCTTTCTGGTGCACTTAATGATCTCTTGTCTCAGCCTGAGCCCAGCAGTACCACTGTTTTCTCTAAGCTGAAGAAGCATAAAGGAATTATTCCCAGGCTGAAAAGCAGTAAACTTCAGACAAGAATTTAACTTTACAGGCAAAGGTAAGTAATTTCACTGAACATTAACCTTCTCCACATTGCATTGTTCTTTTGACCATCCCACAATCTAATGCTTTCCACTACTTCTTCCAGGCCATAAGTGGAGGAAACTTTTGCATATGAGATGAAATGGTATAACAGGGAATTGTTATTCAGGGATGTTCCACTTCCAAATTTGGGACATTAAGATGCACATGTTATTTTAAAAGAAAAAGTAACACACATAAAAGACACAATGATAATCCTACCTTGCCTGTTCAGATTTTTCTTCAATAGCATCATGTGGTTAAAGTGTACAAAAATGCTGCTGGAGATCCTCTGTTAGAGCTGTGAGGAATGGAAGATGTCAAGAGGAGGTTCTTTATTCAGTGGTGTTGCATTTCTCACTATTCTTTTCCCTTTGGCCTAGGTGAGGAATAGGAATATATGGCATTCCAGGGTGAAATTACTGGTACAAAGCAGACGTACTAATTTATTTAGAATTGTAAGCTAGTCTTTTCCTTATACTAGTTATGCCGCTTAATACTGTTACAGAGAAGCAAGTCATGGTGAAGGGTTTAGAGGGGAAGCCGTATGAGGAGAGGCTGAAGTTGCTTGGATTATTCAGCCCGGAGGAGACTGAGACGAGACCTCATTGCAGTCTATAACTTCCTCCCAAGGGGAAGAGGAGGGGCAGGTGCTGATCTCTTCTCTCTGGTGACCAATGATAGGACCAGGGGAAATGGCAGGAAGATGTGCCAGGGGAGGTTTAGGTTGGACATGAGGAAAAGGTTCTTCACCCAGAGGGTGGTGGAGCACTGGAACAGGGTCCCCAGGGAGGTGGTCCTGGCACCAAGCCTGACAATATTCAAGAAGCATTTGGCCAAGGCCCTCAGTCACATGGTCTGAATCTTGTGACTGTCCTGTGCTAGGGCAAGAGTTGGACTCGATGATCCCTGTGGGTCCCTTACAACTCAAACATTCTGTGATTCTATGGTGCATGCACATACTACCAATCACTTCTACAGTGGATTTTTGTATAACTGTAATAGTACTGAACTGGTTTCCATCTTGTCCTTTTCCCATGACATACTATATCATTGTATTTGGGATACAAAGCGAATTCTTCTGATTCTGAATTTAGGGTTTGTGGAACCTGACTGGGAAGTAAGATCTGGAGGTATAAAACTTGCATCAACAATGCTTTGCTACAAGGTTATGTATTGATTTAAACTACTGGGTCCTATCCATCAAAGCTTCTATTTCAGAAAACATTTTCTGGGAATCTTTCCTTATAAGGATTATAGCAAGCTTTTAAACAAATTGCTACTACTTCTAAAATTGTATTCAGAAGTGTATGTTTTATCTGAGATCTCAAATACTCATCTCTGCAACTCCAAAGTAAAGGATGAAGCTTTAAAGATTAGAGGGCAACATCTGTTAACTCTGGCTGTTTTGCTTGTCTATATACTATATACATTTGTTCAAATGATTGAAAAGTATACCTAACATTTAGTTTACTGACCATAATGTGCTACTCATTGAAAAGAGATTATGACTTGCAAATGGATTTCCAGTCTTAGTAATTTTGCAGACGTGTAAAATGTCTTCTGTGGAAGCAATGAAAGGCTGGCAAATTGTGTAAGTAAGTGAAATGCAGAACATGATTGCCAAAATTTTTAATTGCTGAATAAGTACCTTAATAGCTGAAGGTATACAGCGATGTCTGAGACCCATGTTGCTTTGCACCGAAAGCTAACAAAACAACCCTGTGTTCCTCCATCCTCATCACCGCTCCAGTTTAATTTATGAAACTTAAAAGATTTAAATATTGGCATGAATAAATGTGACCAGGCAAAACAGTAAACAGAACTGTGTCTCTGGGCTTTTAAGTGGTGCTGAAAGCAAAACTAGCATCCAAAATGAGGGGCTAGAGCTCTGGATTTCAATGTAGTCACTTCAACACAATGATTAACCTTTTCTCTAAAAGTAGTAGTTTGGTATTACTGTGAAAGCCTTCTTTGACCTTTTATTTGCTGTTACTTGTTAGTGTTTGCTACAGCAAGTGAAGAAGTAAATACCTGAGGAAAGGACCTTGTGTTCAGTGTGATAATCAGATTAATTTGGGAACCTAAGATGGATCTGTTCTCAAACTCTTAGTTTGTAATATGCATATCTACTGAAGTACTGGAGGGCTGAGTACAAGCAGATAATGGACATTCAGGTCCCTGTATTGCTGATGTTACCCGGAATTTTCTGTTATGGTCTGGGTATCAAAAGGGAAGAGAGTGATGAAGAACAACTTATTGCTAGGAATGGAGGAAAATGGATCTCAGTGCAAAGGCCCTTTGCAGTAGTGAGCAGTTATGTCTGTATTGTGTGGTATAATGCCATGCAGACGTAGTTTAGCTCTCTAGGCAAGAGAGTTGTATTAACTTGTGAGCAAACAACTTCTCTTTCTCAGGTTGCTGCTTCAGTTCTGGGGCTGACAAGATCCCCAAAAACTTGAGTATTTTATGTTTGCTTTAATGCACAGTGTGCATTGGATGTACCAAGTCTGCGTATTTGATTTGCAAAGGACAGAAATGTACTGGTTTCTGCCTAACTTGGTTGTTGATATTGCATGTTGTCTGCATAGTGTGACAATCCTTTTATAGAGTCAACTCTTTGAAATACAGATTTCTGTAGAAAACAATACTTTCACACCTATGTCCTCTGAACTTGGCAGGTGACTGAATACAGGAGACAGAGGCTTTCAATCACTGAAGGCAGAAGTGTAGTTAACGTCAAATGCAATGCTCAGCTTGTTGAGTTTGTCTGTTCACTATTGGCCTGCTGTAAGTTAAGGGAGTGTACAGGTACCTTTCTGAACAGGGGACTGGAGTTTGGTCTGTTAGCAGTACTTCTGTGTGTCACAACCTCATTACAATGTGTTTCATTTTATATTCCATTTTTCCTTGTTAATTTGATCCTGTCAGTAGTTAAAACCAGGTAATTTGATCCAGAAATTATGTGAATCATCTATGGAGAATTGAAGCGTACAGAAATTTAACATGAAATAGAGACCTGTCTTGCACCTGTTTTTCTGCACCAGTATACAGTGACCCTAGAGAAGTTAAACAAGGAATTTTCTTTCGAAAGGGAAGGCAGAAATTCTGCATGATATTAAGGAGAAAAGAGCCTTGGGGAGGATCTTTCAATCACTGTGAGCTGACAAAATGCTCCAGAGCAGCACAGTCCACTTTTAGTGTCACGTTGAAGAATGAAGACACAGTTCAAGGGTGTGCTATTAGTATCGCCAACCCAAACTTCAAGTGTACATGTGATGGAAAGGACCCTGCTGTAGACAGCTAGCTCAGCTGCTGAGTGGTAGTAACTGGAGAATACTAAAAGGTCTTTTCTTGAGATCTTATTAAAGATAAGGCTCAAAAAACTCTTGAGGAAATTTGAATCATTGATTTATTTATCATTATTTTTAAGATCGAGTGCACTGACTGTTTTTTAAATATAGAAAAAGAAAACAAAAGAGAATAACCTGGTGAAGTATAGGCACTACTGCCATGTTTATTATTATCCTGTGCCTCACTCAGGTGGTGTTCACAGTTACCTGGACTACTATCAGACTTATGCCTCAAGGACATCTACAGTGCTCATGAGACAGGGGTTTATAGAGCAGACTCACACAGAACTCTGCTTCAGAAATGAAGTGATTGCTGGCCAGGAGAAATCAAAAGGGAGCATTACATTACTTCCCACTGCAAATATGATCTGGACCAACAAGCTGTAACTTGCACTGACAAGAAAATTAGCCTTGACACTGTATTTTAAGGGGGGAAAGCATTTTTGGGTAAGATGTAAGGCAGTTTCCCTTTGGAAGGGTAGGGGATTGCCATGGTATCAGAGACGGTGTGAAGCTCTGGAGTGGGAAACCATAGAATGGTTCTAGTTAACAACTTTTTGAGGCATCCATATGTCATTCATCAAACTTGCCTTTTGTCTGTCTGAAAACAGAATAAACAAAGGAGATGGTCTCCTACATAGTGCTTCTCAGTGAAGTAGATAATCTTGGTTCACTGAGCAGAATATAAAAACAAGTCATTCTTGACGGCATATGCCATAATGAATGCTTGATTTTGAACATCTGAGGAGTACATGCTCCCCCCAAAGCCACACTGTCTGTGTATGACACCCACAGCTTCTATGACCAAAGAGGCTGAGAAAAATGTTTTAAGGGAGGAAGTCTTAATGGCACATCAAGGTAGGCATTTATAGACTGTCATGACAAAAAGCCCTGTGTGAGAACAAATAAATATGTGAGTTTGTTTTTTTCAGTTTATAAAACTGTGTTTGCCAGGGATCATAAAAATGGGAGCAGTAACTAGGATCAGTATGCAAATGCTATTTAAACTCTTCTCAATTATTCCTTACCTCGATTATTGCTTTCTTCCCCATTTTCTTTCCTCCTCTAGTGCATTTCAGCCAAAACACAACCCACACCATATTGGGCCTACAGCATCAAAGCTGACAAATCTAAACTGTGATAAAATAAGGGAAACAGAATCATACAATTGGAGATTTTATGGAGGGTACCTGCCAGCTTTTTAGGAGCTAACCAGAGGAGCGTTCTTTGAGTAAACCTCCTCAGGAAATTTGTCCTCTGACAGTATAGGCCCCAGGTTAAGTTAGACTAGTGGGATAAGAGCAGCACTGTAAGCTATGGCTGAAAGGAAACTGAAAGTCAAAGTGGATGACAAAATGCAGAGGAATTATGTTCCCTGTATAAAACCATATTCAGTAATAGCATTTCTGCATCTTTCATCACCTGAAGTTTTGAAGTGCTTTAAAGATGAAGTTCTGTAGGAGAATATAAAAGTAATCTATACTTCAGTGTATGCATCAAACCATGAGAGCCTCTGACATCGCACAAGAAGGCTGTTTGGCCTTTGGCTTTTTCTGGATAGCCCAAAACATGGGACCACAGCACAATACCACCAGAGTTCAGGCGTGTTTGCCCCTCTTGAAAGAGTCTGTGTGGTCTTTCTGTGCCTCTGGGAACTAATCGTGACTCACTGCCAGTACACTGGACTGAGTGTTGGATGGCTTGTCTTCACCTAAATCTTGGTCCTGGCAAAACACACATAAATCATTCAGTGTCACTGACAGAAATCAGAGGAATGAGAGTCTGCTGGCCATTTCTTCATGTACGCAGTCACCAGGAAGGATGATGTCAGGAAACTGTGTGGCACCCCACAAGAAAGCACTCTTGGGTGAGCGAGCAGTAGTCATCTTAGGAGGAAAACAATACATGGAGTGACTGCATGACTCCATACATTATTTCCTCTGTGCCCAGGGGACCACAGATGAGTCAGCAACAGTTCATGGTTTGTAGTAACAAAAGTAGCTGACAATTGTAACAAAATCAGTATGGATGCTTGGTTCTCATCCAGGGCCAGCGGGAGGTTCTCAACCAACAAAGCCAATGCAGTCTAGTCTATCAGGACATCTGTTGCTTATGAGAGGAGTGATGTAAACAAAGAACGGCCCTTTCTTCTTGTTTTATCTGCTCATTAACAATGTGATGCCTTGTGAACCATAAACATACAGTGTGTGTTAGTTACTGGCTTTGGTGCTGATTATACTGCTGTCAGATAGGAAGTCTCCTCTTTTAAGATATTTGTAGCATTCTTGCCGGAATAAAGGTCAGGAGTGGACCTGCATTATTGAGGTGACCAACTGTCTTAGGGTACTGATGTCTAGTTTTCACACTCTGTCAATAGCATAATTTTAGAATATCTTCCTCACACTGAAAGCTGTAAAACTTGTACTGAAAGACAAAAATCTACAAGTATACTGTGCCAGAGGGAGACCACAGAAGAGACTGAGGCTGTCACCAAAATGTTCTTGCAGGAGCAGGATATTTTAAAAATAAAACTTCTGAAAGATTATGGGAAGTAGATGATGCTATACTGCAGAGGAAAGGTCTCTCCTACCTGGTGGTAAAATTATTTTTCTGAACTCCTTATTGTGTGATTGATTTAGCCTTCTGGGTATTAGGGAACACTACCGCCAGGCACCCAGGGCAAGAGAAGAGCTTCTCTCCCACATTTATTCAAACGGTGGCCAATCTCTGTTACTTTAGGATGAGGGAAAAACCTCTTAAGTCAAGTCAAGTTGTGCATCAAAGAGAAGGATTAAATCCTGCTTGGTTCTGCCAGGTGACCAGTTAACTCTTTGAACCATGGAAAAGAATGGAGAGACAAACAAGAATAAGTCTCTTTTCAAGCCCCATCTCAACTCTTGTGCCCAAGCATGAGGGGAGATCATATGATTTTCACCATTCCTTTCTCCTCCAGATGGATTCCATCTAGATGAGCAGAGTAAGCATAGTCTTAGAGTTTTCACTGTTAGGCATTTTAGGAGATAGGACCAAACTGCCCTAGAGTTTCACCGTGATGTGGGACCTACCTCTTCACCAAATTCCTTTGAAAAACCCTGTTTCTGTTGCATAGTTTCCCTTTACTTGCCATTTGGTACCTGGGGTTTGCTGTGATTTACATAGTAACTTGAAAGCGAACAGCACCGTAATCTTCAGAGGGTTAAATGTTACCTTCAGTGTTTGTGTACGAGTCCCTCTGACCCCAGCAACTCTGCTCATGCAAGAGTACAGCCTTGTCTCTGGCAGCCCTCAGGCAGTAGTTGGGATTTGTTCTAATTAATGGAGTCTCTAGTAGGAATTATTCTGCATTTCACAAATAGGTAACCAATGAGTTCTTCTGTTAGTTTGTTGTTCAGTTTTAATAGGGGTTTCAAACATTTCCTCTAGGCTTTCAGAGGAGAAGTCGTATCGAGTGCATTATTCAGTATTTTAGGCTGTACTCGTAATTTTATTCTTTTTAATCAAAGCACCTTTTTGGTTATTGTGTGTACACATAAACTACAGACAGCATGCAGTACATAGATTTGGCTGCCTTTCCACAGCCACTCTGAAAATTGTAAGCAAAATTGCTTTTCATTTTGCCTGACAGCCAGTTTTAATTTTATTCATCATTTTATCAGATTATATAACATTTCTGTTGTCTGCATCTGTCTTCTAACTGCGTTATTCTTTCTTCTTTTCCCCCCCATTATGTTTATGCTGAAAATATGAAAACAACAATAAAGAAGAGCCCAATAATAGCTTCTTGCAGTAAAAAGGGCTTATTAAAAGGATATTTTCTGCCTGGGTGAAAAAATTCCTTGAAAATATCATAAATACTTTATAACACACAGAGCTACACTTTTATTGTCTTCAGAAGTTGATTGTCTAGATAAGCCATTTAAAAAAAACCAAAAACAAAAACCAAAAAACCCCAACCAAACAAAAAATGACACATTCAAAAAAATAATTAGGTGAGTTTTCTTCACAGTCCAATTAGCCAGATTCCATATGAAACATCAAAAAAGGATTAAGTAACCATACAACGGGTGAGAGCTTTTCAAATCAGTCTGATGACAAAGCAGATATACTTTCATTTTGTAGAAAAATTGCTAATACTGGAACATCCAATGGGCTTGGTTTTATTACATGTTTACAGGGCTCTTCATTGTGGTTTCAGCAATATGAAGAGTCCTGCAAGCACGCAATATAAACTGAGCAGACTTGATGTTAACACTATTCATTGGTGTCCCTTGTAGCAGGGAACTTCTGTTTAAATAACCACTGATGGTTCGTGGCGTGCTCCCTAACCTTGGATTCCAACAATAAGGAGCAGAAGGAGGATCTTTCTAGTAAAGTTTTTAGATCGTGTTTTGTTTTCTATAAGTACATAAAGTCTTTTATTTAAGATATCCAAGATTTGTTGGTAAGGATGATTCATAACTGAAGTCCAGTTTTCCTTTGGGATTAGGCACCAGTGTTTGTTTTTTGTTTTTCTAGCATAGCAACTGAATTTCATCATTCATTTTGTCATTTAGCAATAGAAGACAACTTCACCGAAGAAGCTCACAGTACAAGTAAAATTGGAAGTAAATGGAAGCCATATGTTGTTACTATAATTTCCAAGGTTAAGAAAAACTCTAGTTTGGGCTATATGATTTTTAATGGAGAGAGAAGTATACTTTGTTATCAATAGCCTTGAGTTTTTAATGTTTCTTTAAATAGTTATTTATTTTGTTAATGGTAGTTTGAAGAATACATTATGCCCAAAGTGTTCAGAGCAAGGTTGTTGCCTGGCAGTAATCCATTTCTTAACTTATGTACAACTGTGGAGTTATTAATGCTAGTCAGGTTATGTGCAAGGATTCAGGAAAATTCTTTATTCCTCATTGACTCCTGACAGTTATTGTACCTAGGAACTGGGTAACGTGTTCTGAAGTGAGCAATTATGGAAATGTTTACTTCACTGGCTGCATGTAAATGTGTGCAGAGAATGTACCAGAATTTTTCCTTGGGGGTATTTAATTCTCTCCAGGGCAATGAAAATCAAATGATTTCTTTTTTTTTTTTTCTTTTTTTCCAAAGCTGGGATGGGTTTTTTTTAAGTGCTATAATGCAGTTGAATAATGATGAATGCGGTAGACAGAAAAGAAATATAGAGAGAACTACCAACAGATCTGGAAAACAAATTTTAAGGTGGAAGCTAAAACCGAAAAGGAAAAAAAGGGGTATGGAACAAGGGAAAGCATGTGACAAATTCAAGTTTGCTAGAAAAAGGATATAAAATGGATACTCTAGTATTCAGGAGTAGTACAGCACATGTAATACATCTGTTTTTTTAAGAACATAAGTGATTGGCTCAGTATTGTTCACATAGGAGGGCATCACGTTTGCTTGTTAATTAAATGCAGTAGCAGTACCTACTGTCCCTGAACAGTTGGGGAAAAAAATCCCAATACATATACATATCTGGGAAATTTCTATAGATGCAAGTGGATATCATGCAAATTACAACTGGATTGTTACTGCTGCTTTTTAGTGCCCCTCTCCCCTAGTATTTCACCACTACTTCTGTGTAGGCATCAAGGAAAGGAAACTGGTTTACAAAAAAGGAATTTAGGCAAGTGTATAGCTTTTAGGAGAGATTGAATGGGATGTTTTCATCACTGAGATTTTTTTAAAGCCAAGTCATTCTGTAAAAGTACATTAAGGTCATATATAAGCAGTTTGAACTGAAATCCTGGAAAATCTTACATATTATGTAACCTGTGCACGAATCCAAACTTACAGTGTAGTGAGTGCTGAATGCTTGCCAAAGGGAAACTGAATTTAGTTTTTTGGGCTTTCTGAATAAGATTCTTAATTATATCAAAGTGACTTTAGAAATCAGGAGTTTTCACATACTGTTTTACAGTAGTGAGAGAAAATACTACTTTAAATTGGCCTCGGTGGTCATATGCCTGTCATTAGGCTAGAATTGGATTACATTAATTAAAAAAAATAGTTGCTGACCTTTCTGCTCTAATTTTTTGTGTGTATTTTTCCTGAATTTCTTAAGGAAGGGTTTCATAAAAAGGGTTTTATGTCTTGCAGAAAATTGAGTTTTGTAGACATTACCTAACTCTTGATTTGTCACACTGGGATCAATAACATTTCGCTGCTCTTAAACACACAGAATCACAGGGGACACATAATGTTTTTTATAAGTGCAGTAAAGTTAACGTGTTGTTGAAACAAAAACTCCTCTGACAGTCCTGTAATAAGTACACTCTGAAACTAGCAAATTATCTGTAATACTAGGAAAGGCAGGAAGAGCGCTTAAGAGTACAATGTGTACGTTGTTGGCAGTAGGTACAGTATGAAGATAGAAAGAGGGATATTCTAAGTTATCCCCTCCCTTACATGTCAGAGACATGGTATAGAGCTGGATTTCCCTGGGATCCATGTTGTGGGATTGATGCAGTGGCCACGAGCAGTGTTTTAAGTTGCTTTTCCCCCCTTGTTAAAGCTAGTTCTTCAGCACCTCTTCAGCAGAAGTGGGTTCTGCTGTGACTTCGTGAGTGATTCAAATGGCTGTAAATTTACGCAAGGTGATAGCCCAGTAAATTCTGCAAGAGAGGCCTTAGAGACTGTCAGCCAAATGGGTACCTGTCCCCTCCCCTAATATCGTCAACAAAAGTTTGTTCCTCAGACTCTTGCCACTAGACACCCCCGAAAATGACTCTGGTATTTAAAAGTAGCTTTGAATTATAGTGGAATGAAAGAAAGACCCTCTCTCCACTGTCTATTGTCTAGAAAATAAATGGAATTCAAATAACACATATATCCATCTTTGTTTCCTGATTTAGAGAATCAAAGAAACTGATGTTAGATTAATTTGTATAGTTGCGCTGAAATGACTGTATTCTATTGCCAAGTTTCTTTCTGGTTTCATACCAGAAAGAAAAGGAATGTGTGGTTTTGATATTTTATGCATCGCCGTAGTGATTATAGAAAGAGAGAGGGGGGGAAATAATGTGAAGGAGATTTCCATTTATGCAGGAAATGCAGCTACAAGACCCAGAAAGGTGTGGCTGATGTGTGACCTTTCCTTGGATTTTCTTCCTTGGGAGATTTAAGGGCAGGAAAGGTTGAGAAGCTGTTTAATGTTAAAGGAATTTTGGATATTGATGGTAGCAGGCAGTGGCCCTTTTATGCACAGTGGAAGTGCTGGAAGATAGATGTAGCCTGATGTGAAAATCTTGTCACTTTGTGTAAGCTGGTGCTATTCATCCTTCAGCACTTTGCAGAGAATGTAGTTTTATGTTCATTTAATAATTATCCATTTTGGTTGTACTTGTCGGGGAGAGCTTCTTGAGCCCCATCAGTTTTTCAGAGAAGCACCACTCAAGCTCTTCTGCTGAAAATGTTTTTCCTTTCCTCCCTTCACTTCATTCCACTCTTCCCCTTATCGACACACTCATCAGTGCCAGAGCTCTTCAGTATTCAACTCCTGTCCTTTGTGAAGTGATTTTGCCCAGACACGTCTGGCTCAGGGTGAAGTGCCCTCCCCTGAGAGCA
>NW_010297884.1:27402-43549 GCF_000700745.2 Antrostomus carolinensis
AGGTGCAAGTTTGGGAAAGGCTGGGAAGGAGCGGGGATTTGTACTGTTCAAAGATAAGAGAGCAGGAGCTGGGGTCTGCATGCGCCTTCTGCAAAACACACTTGCGGAAAGACCTGTTTAAAAAGAAAATCTAAACTATTCTTGCCTTCCTGGAGTATGAGAGTCAGCCAGTATTTTTTATCGTTAAGAAAAGTAATGAGAGGAACCCGCTTTTGACACTTTTAGAGTGCAAGTCAAGCTGCGCCTCCTGCTATATTTTGGTAGCACTTTCACTGGACAGAGCGTTTGCTCTGTTCATTACAAAAGTGGTGCCAGCTGCCTGTCTGAAAAAGCAAGTGTGTTTAAAATGCCTCACTGTGTGCTTAATGCATTTGAAGAAGGTGTTTTGTATTTTAAATACTTATAGGCGTCCAGTGAAACATTTGCATCTGGCACCCTTTTTGAAAATAAAAGAGGAGAAATTTTCTCTTCCATGTGGTGCCTTTCATGAAAATGCATCTGTCCTCTTCACCACCTATTATCAAATACAGAAAGGTTTTGTACTTAAGAGATTTTTTTAAAATTTATTTTAGTTGTATTGGTAAGAAATGTGTCTCTCATGAATAATATCAGCAGGAGTTTCCCATTAAATGGTGTTGAGCATGTCATGGACAACTCGATTTAACTTTTAAATTTTCTATTGCCTCCTTAGGAAGGATTCAGACAGTGCATCAGCATAATCTTAAATTTATTTCCTGTGGAGGCCTCAGTTCTTGTTTTCACAGAATCACAGAATCGCAGGAGTTGGAAGGGACCTCAGGAGATCATCCAGTCCGACCCCCCTGCCAAAGCAGATTCCCTAAACAGGTTGCACAGAAAAGCTTCCAGGCGGGTTTTGAACATCTCCAGAGATGGAGACTCCACAACCTCTCTGGGCAGCCTGTCCCAGTGTTCTGTCACCCTCACAGTAAAGGTGTTTTTCCTTAAATTTGTCTGGAACTTTTGGTGTTCCAGTTTTTGCCCATTGCCCCTTGTCTTCTTACTGGGTACTACTGAAAAAAGCCCAGCCCCATCCATTTGTCTCCCATACTTCAGGTATTTATAGACATTGATAAGATCTCCAAGTTTTCCCAGCTTCCAGCCCTGGACACAAAGTCCTTCTCTTTTTCTGTGTAACTTCAGAGAAGAGTTGGCCTGTCAAATGTAGTGCTGCTGCACTGGCTTTCCCCTCTCAGACTCTGAAACACATTATTTTTGAACCGTACTCTGTCTCCCCTAAGGCTCAAAACTAAAAGACTATTCTGAACTCTGATCTCTGGCGTGGTGGCATGATGCCCTGTGTCACTCCTAGCAGGCCAGTGTTGCATTTTCTTCCTTTCCGAATGAGTGTAATGTCATTTCTTATCCTTTCTAAGATTTTCACCCTGAAGGAATGTAGTCAGGCTTATTCAGAGGAGTTGAATGCAACTCAGTATTTGCAGTTTGACTCAGTTGCACTAGGAATATACAGTCGTGCAACCCTGTATTCTATCCAGACTCCCAGATACCAGCTGTGAATGAGCTGAAGAAAAAAGACTCTTGTTTTGGGCTCTGCAATGTGGCAGCACCTCAGAAAGCTGCTCGGGCAAGCACCTGCCTTCAAATATGTAAATAGTTTTCTTGACTTCATCGGTAGTGTTACATCTCTTTGCTGTTGCTAGGGGCTGGTGTGAGTGTATCTCAAATACAGGTTTATGATGTGATGTCCTTCTGTTTTAATCTAGACAGTAATATGAGCAGCATTCTGGTCAGGGCCACATGCTGTATTTTCAGGTGAAAGAGCCATGCCTCTGTCTGTCTTGTCATCATCCTCTTTTTTGTCATCTTCTCTCACTATTGTCACCTTTTACTAGTTTAGTTATGCGGAGCATCTTCTGAAAACATTAGTAATGTCATGTTTGCTGACCACCTCAGAGAGCAGCAAGCGTGTACACAAAAATGCCAACTTACTTGGTGATAAAAGTGCAGAGTGGATGTGCCTTTTTCACTAGTATGCTGTGTTCTTGTTTATCAGCAACAAATGGGTCTGTGTTTATAGTTTCCTGTGTCCTTGTTTCTTAAGGTGGAATCCTCCGGTGTTTAATATGGTAGGAACATTAAGTAAATATTGTCCTGCTGTTGGGTTACCCTACTGGAAGACTGTTTTCTTTATCCTGTCCTTCCCTGCCCCTTGCTCCACCACCTTATGGTGTGGGTTCACTAGGGTCTAATGAGGCACACTGAGGAGGGCTGCAGTTGTATCTTCAAGGAAGGCACTGGGAGAATAATTCTTTTCTACCTAACTCTCTGTTTTCTCAGAATTTACAGAAACTTTATAGCACATAGTCCCTTTTTCCATGTACCAGATTTAGTTGCATTTAGCCAGTGGATCCAAAACTTAACAAGGGGGGTATACACAGGCAGATAGATGCTGTCTGGTAGCATATGCTTTATTTCTTTGGGAAATCAGACTGAAAATACTCTGGTTTAAGTTCTTAGTTATTTAATTTCCTACCTCAGAAATGGTCCCAATCCAGAGCTCCAGGAATGAAATATTCCCTCAGCTCCAACCCTCACTTCACCATTATCCTTTAGACCCCCAAAATGCAATGTTATCCATCAGACTGAAGAGCTCTGGATGGGAATCCCAGTGAAGCCCATCAGTGCCGCTTCTTAATCAGCTGGAGAAGTCACTGCTCAATGATGTGAAGCACCCCTTGCCCTATCCCTTGAGTGCAGAATCCAGCTTGGGATCTGTCATGCAGCAGTGCCTAGTGTTAGACAAACGCTAATATTTGTTATCCACAGTACAGAGGAACAACAGAGCTGGTCATTGTCTGGCATGTACCTTCTTCCTTGAGACCCATATTTTGATCTCTGCATCTCCTTTTAAAATTTGAAATTTGTACACTTCCAAAGTAATTTTAATTTACCATAATAAGGTCTGCTGCTGCTTTTTTTTTTTCTTCTTAAGTGTGATATCATGTCTTGAATTGCAGTATTGTGTCACTGTGGTGTGTGACATTACACTGTAAAATATAAAGCCATAAAAGTCTATAATTTATAAGACTATATTAGGTGCTTACTGTATGTATTATGGCCTTGTAATTCACCGTTGCCTATCATTTATTCTATATATAATTCCACTGAGACTTCTGGTGACATTATAAAGGAAAAAAGTGTAGCTCCAGTGGCTTGTCAGCAGAACCCCAAGATAGAATTTCCTTGTATTGCATTATATAATGTTTTTTGTATTATTCATAATGCAAGAATGGGAAATTTCTGCTTCAGATAATTCTAGTCTATGATCCAGGAATGTTATTTGTGTCCGTCAAAATTTTCTGAGTGGGAGATGACATCATGTGCAATCACCATCTTGTGGAAGACTTTGTATTAGGTTGTATTGTCATATGCTTGTATAACAAGGTCAAGACATCTAGAAAGACGTTTTTCCCAGCCTTGCTTTGTGTGAGGCTTTGCTAACTTCAGTTGAAGAAGCAGCTAATTTATTTGTTCCTGAGGCTTTGCTAACTTCAGTTGAAGAAGCAGCTAATTTATTTGTTCCTGAACAAGTTCCAAATCTTTCTAATTGGGAATTGTCAAATATACTTAAGATCTTCCTTATGTTTGTGTAACAGTATTTTATACTCACTGTTCAAATTGCTCTGCTCTGGAGCTACTGTTGTATTCATGATGTTTTAGAAAACACAGAGTATCACAATCCATTTTTGGAAAAGTTCTTCATGTTGATGAATTAAAATAATAACAGATTTTATAGTATATCTAAAATAATGAGCTCTATTTCTAAGGAAACAAAGAAGCAAAGCTCTTCACTTACAGCTGAGGAATTATTTGTAGTGTGGTTTGGATGAGCTCACTGTCTGGCTCACCAGGTTTGTCTGATGTCTCTGCAAGAGTTGTGTTACCTTCTTCATCAAGTGTGCTGAAAGCCGAGTGTTGTCCCAGTTTCAACAGGAAGCATCGGTGCAGCTGAGCCTCTCTCCTTTGCTTTGTGGGTTGCAGTGGAATTTCTTACTCAGGGAGCTGCCAGTTTGATACTCAGCTTCTGTGAGCTAGATGAGGCTCTCTCTCTCCCACCGAATCACCAAAAAGGAAAAGGGATGTGTAAGTGAAGAACTGGAGACATCAGATCCTGGACTTGGTCAGTGGCAAGTCATTTGAGGGGAATCTCTTTTGACTTTGACCCATTGCATCTGGACAACTTGCAGCAGAAGCTGTTTGATGGTGGGAAGTACTTGCGGAGAGGTGGGTTTGAGAAGCTGAAATTTAGCACTCAATGCTATATATGAAATCCTTGAGCCATCACAGCTTCTTTATTAAAATATAGCGCAGAAAGCGGATACTTTTTTAAAGATGGAAAATTGTTTGTGAAACTTTGTTGGGATTTGGGGGGGGAACTTAAAAGAAAGGATATAGTTAAACCCATGCCAAACATTTTTACAAATGTTTTTCTTGCAGCACAGTGGGACAGCTGTTTGCAGGGATGAACAGATCAGACTTATGGTACGGTTGCAACCATTTTAATAAAATAAGAAGGAGAGGGAGGAGGCAGGCAAGGAGTGGGCCTGCAAGCTGACTGATTTCCCTTTAAATCACATTGTAATTTCTTTTTTGGCTAGTAAGTGACTTGAAAGTATTGGAAGATAAACAGCCTGAGCTAGGGCCTGGACTTCTGCCATGTGCTGGGCTCCCAATTAAGGGATGAAATTGCAAGATACTGTTCAGTTTCACTGCAACTGTGGCTGGGTTTTGTGGGTCAGTAAAACAAATGGAAGAGTTTTTTCCTCTCCTGTTCATGCACTTTGGATGTACTGTGCACAGTTATCCGTGTTAGCAGTGGTTAGTAGTTAGACTTAGTCACACAATCCCTGCAAACTGATAGCAGGAACAGGCCCCTGGCTGAAAAGAAAAAAAATGTGAATGATGTTTAAGTTTCTGTGGAACTTCTCAGTTGAATAACTTGTCTTACTTTTTTTTTTTTTTTCCTAAAAAATAAACACCTCGTCTTGGCATTCAGCAGTAACTTAAAATCATAAATACAAAAATATGGATTTTGATGAAGGGCTGAAAGTTTTAAGGGCCCTGCAGAAAGCTTCATGATAGAAAACAACTTAAATTACTTTCTTTGTGTGGTTTTAACGGTGCCTCTTGTATCCATTTTAGCACAAATTTACATTGCTTATAGTGCTTTATTTTTGCCATGTTACTGTTGTATTTGTACATTACTTACTGACTTAAACACTATCATTTTCTAAAGTGTAGAGGTAAGGAAACATTTTCTTTTTGTACAGTTTTCAGAATAAATTAAAAGGGAGGTAGTGTCAACCCAGGAAAGATTTTCATAGCTCCATCCCGTGTTGCAACAAGACTTTAGAAGGTAGAGAAAACCTCTGTCCCGTTAATTTTAATGGTACTTACCTTAGTGCAATAAAACACTATGAAAATGCAATAATGCATATATTTTCTCTGAAACCTAAGTTTTTATCTGCTGTGCTTGCTTAGTACTTAGTTCTTTCTCTTACCTTTTTTTTCCCCTTTTTTATTGCCATTTGCTGCTGTGGAAGTGTCTTGTGATGTCATACAGAGTGGCAACTCAAGCTCACAAGCAGTACCAGTGAACTGTGAATGTCACAGAGTTGCACAGGTATAAATGATAAGATGTTGTCTTGTGTAGCCCACAAATTTTTAGGATGATATCCTGAATCTATCAGTTAAATAAGTTTGCTAGAGAATGTTCATGGAATAATGATTTCACTCCCTATCCAGTACAAACCATATAAAGAGATATGATACCACTATTGCCTTTAAGTGGAGAAGTTTCTGAAAATGTGGGAAAGTTAACTAGCTTTTGACAGAGTTCCCTTCCTCCACCCAAGATGGTAACTTTGAGTTTTAGGTATTTTGCAAACATCATCAAGGCAGCTTCATCCTGGATAGTGAGTTAAAACCCTGTAACCAGAAAGACACCTTGATAATCACATCTACTCGATGTACAAATTTGAAATAGAACCACATTACTTTATAAAAACCTTTAACTAGCCATTAGAAGAGGCACTGTATGTTAAAACATAGGAAGTAGATGAAAGGCAGTTTTTGTGCCAACAGTTCTTCACCCTGTTTGTTCAATTCATAAACACGACATTTATGGGAATTATGCAGGTAGAATGGACCCTTAAGTGCTCACCTCTCAAAACAACTCCTCCTTCCCTTCCCTTCTCTCTCTCTCTCTGTCTCTCATACGTGTATGAATGGCTTTAAAGTGATATTTTACATTACTTAAAAATTATGTGAGTGTTTGTTGCTGTTGTGTAGGAAGGAAATAAATCATGGGCTTTTGTGGTATTTTAAATTCATCCCAGGAGTGAAGAGCTAATATCAAGACCCTCACAACTGGGATTAATTTCATGTATCTCTCAGGAGTCCATTGGGTATTATCTTTATACATTATAAAAATGTGTTTTGATATGCTTTAAATTAGTATTTTTTTCTTGTCTGTGGAGCAGAGGAAGAGATAGTGTGTGAGAGTGTGTGTGTGTGTGTGTGTGCATGTCTGTTGGATGGAATGATTGACATGGGTGGAGAGCTGCTGATTCCAGTGTAATTAAGTGTATTGCTGTACAGTGTTGTTCCTGAGCATTACAAAGATTAAAGTACAGTCTACACATGCAGACGTGATATTGAAGAGGAAATTCACCCTACTCCAAACACGTTCTTACTCTCATTTTAACCCCTCAAAAAGACTTTCTTCTTCCACTGGAAACCTATGGCTGAATGCCAGCCTTTGAACATCTTCACCATTTCACGGCAGTTTCTCTGGACATCCTTTAGCAGATGCTGTCAGTTCTTCACCTTTCTTTCATTCTACTCCCTCTGCCTTCATGGATCACTGCGTGTTTGCAGTGCATGTCGAAGAGAAGGACAGAGTGGCAGAAGGAAGGCTCGTAGAGGCTTAGCTTCCCAGCTCCACAACATGGGTGATCTTCAGTTGCCCAACTCTGTGATCCTCACCTGTTGCTGTGACCCTTCACCCTTGTAGGCAGCAGCACAAGTTGGTTAGCATCAAACCAGGCTTTTTTTTTTCTTGCCTTTTTTTTTTTTTTTCCTTTGGAGTAATGTCTTTTTAAGAAATGTACGCTCAGAATTGGTAATAGGGGTGTGTGAGGCTTGGAAATACATAAAATACTTCAAAGATACCACAGCTACATTTGTGTAGGTGTTTCTATACATGTGTGCAATGGCATGTGTGTGTTAGCAGTGACAAAACAGTCGTTAAAATGGTTGATCAGGCAAATAGCTTAAATATTTACTGAAGTTGTCTTATCTCCTTCTGCATGGTCATAAGTTTTAATCTGCCTGTGCTGGTTGTCTCATTAATTTAAGAGGATAGAATTTAGTGCAGCACTTTTGTGGTTGCCCTGATTGCAGAATACGTTTTAGGCCAGAGGGAGAAAAAAGGTAAATAATATCTTTATAAGTGTGTATTCCTGTAATCTTATAGATTATATATGTACGTAAAGAAACCTGAAAAGTACACTCTCAAAAAATTTCACTTAAGGGTCAGACGGAATCATTCTAATGTCCATTCTGTTTGTACTAATTTTATCACTGTAGAACATGGCAGTTTTGCATAATATATGCTTCACTGTGTAAGTCATTGTGAATTTTCCAGTTCTTCAGTGACTTCAGTATTGCAAGGCTTTTACTTCAATAGTATTCTACTGGCGAAAGATTTAGTTTAGTTTCAGGCAGAATCCATTACACTGTTCCTCCTCTCTCTCTCTCTGTCTGTGTCCCCCTCTATTTTCCCCTTTCTTCCTTTGTCTTGTTATACTGAGGCTTGGTTAACGGCAGTGATACTAACATACTTACATACTTACGGTCTGTGCCAGACTTAGATGTTAAATATGCAGTGCAAAAGAAGGAATCTTGAGGATGAACAGCAAATTCCACAATAGACTTTAAAATGCTACAAATATATTGAGCGGATATCCCTCCTGTCCATTGTGCCACATCCTACTTCATATTTAAATTATGTCGGTGGGAAGCCTGAAGAATTTTATGTGTAGTCTCAAGTAAACAGCCATTTATTTGCTAAGGCTAGTCCAAACACTTCTGCCATTGCAAATGTACAACAATTTAGTCTTGTATTTATGCAATTAAAAGGCTAACTCAAAAGTGCATGTGCATCATTTAGCTTTAATGTGCATGGATGTGTTGTGGTACCCCTCTCAGTTATCAGGCTGAGTGTCTCTGTGTTTGTGTGTATTGTGTTTTTCCTCTCCCTACAGGACTTCTTTTACTTTCATTGGACAGTATGAAAAGTACCACAAAATAAGCAGCTTATATTTTATTTTCCTTGTTCAGTATGTGGCCCTATGCCATACTTATTCCTTGCAACTGAAGCCTGGCACTTAAGTCAGATTAATTCATTTTTTCATGGGCTCTTCTGTTGCACTCACTCATCATGACAGTAGTTGAGTGATCTGCAAATATTCTTTATCCTGTGAAGTGAGGTGCCATTATAATTCCCATTTTTCCCATGGAGAACTGAGTCACCTTTATTAAAGGCAAGCTGTTCAGAGTAAGGGTCTGGGTTTTTTAAAAATGTATCCTTCATTAGCATTTTTACATCGATGACATGTCAGACCTTCCATTTTTGTTTTATTGTGAAGCAGTTTCCTTCCTTCTTGTCCTCTGTCCTCCATGTGTGCCAGCAGTGGGAACTGTAGACAAATAGGAGATTTTCCGCCCAGATGCAGTTATCTGCTTAGCATCACAGTGGTCCCTGAAAGGAAGGGTGGTAAGCAAACTCTTGTCCAGATCTGTGACATGTTTATGGAGAAATCCATAGGAGTTTAGCTACCAAACACTAACAAATCTGTACTGAGTGTGCAGATAGTGCTTTTCTTTTTTTGTGTGTGTATGTGTGTGTGTGTGCGCGTGTGTATTAACTTAGTCAAACCAGCACTGTTTTTCTTAAGAGCAGTAAAAGGCATGTGGTTGATATCAGCCTGACTGTACTGCCAAATTTTAAGTCCTTTCTGTAAGGGTGCAGTTTCCGTAACTTCTCTGTTAAATGTCTTTCAGGTCTTTTTTTTTTTTTTCCATTAAAAAGATGACATGTTTTTCCAGACTTCTGTCTTACGGACACTTCAGCTGACTTCAACTGAACCTTCCAAAAAACCCAGTGTACTCTGAGACAGATACCTAGTATGAAAAATTCCAGCCCAAATAGTTAAAATCTGCAAAAGTAATATAGAGCTGGAAGATGTTATAGTCAGAGGTATTTGTGAGTCCCAGTTAAATATGTCACTGCCTGCATATCTTACTGCATATTTGTTTGTTGCCACCAATTGTTTTTATTTCGATGCAAATCCCTTTTTCCAATTTTGCATTATCAGAAAATATTGTGTTAAGGGTTAGGGAGATTTTTTTAACCTCCTTTCTTTTTTGGTACCTGTACTGAGAGACTGATTTAGCTACATAATCGCAAAAGAAATTAGTTTACTAAGCTTAACTCAGCTTGCTCCCTTCAATTACCAGGGACATCAGAATGGTTGTTACGCTCATGAGTCCTGTCCTGCTAATCGAATATTAGAGTGGATTTGATTTTCCCCTGTTAGCCAAGTGAAGTTTCCCTGTAGTTGAATCTGATATTTGGTAATGACCTTCTTAACTGGGAAATTTTCTGGATCTTTTATTTGCTAACTAGTCAGACTTATACTTGGAAGCATTTCACTTTATATATACATTTACATTATGCACAAATTAAATCAAACACAATTCTTACAGTCCAAAAGAGTAAAGGAAACCCTGAATGTAGTGAAACCACAATTTCCTGATGAGGCTGTAAAACAGAAGAGCTATCTGTGATTGCTTTCTTGGTGGCAACACTGAAGGGGCAGGGCTATGCCAAATGGGTTGATGTTTATGAATACACTGGTCACAAACTCGTATTTGTGCAAGAGGTAGTTGCACAAAGCTGTTTGAAATTCTAAAGGCTATTGTAACAACTGTGAGCCAGAGATTTGAGTACTGATAGTGCCTGCCTTAATCTCAGTGTTTATTTAATCTGTGCAAAGACCTTCTGGGGCTTGCATAGATGGATGAATAGATTTTTCCAGCAGACTGTGCATGTTTTAAAGTATCAGGCTATGGATGGCCTCATAACTTCAGTGACTGTGGAAGTGGTCACAAAGCAGTGTTAATAAAACACTTCAGGTAATAATTGGTCATTAGTTGTTTGTTTCTCAAATGTTCAATTTTTGTGCAGGAGGAAAAGGAGAGAGTAATGCTACTCTTCCAACTTTGCCAACAAAAGTTATGACTACATCAGATACCAAAATGATGTGCTGTTGCTCCTTGACTCTTAGGATAGTCTCAGTATCTGATGAGTCCACTGGACCTCCTGTTGCTTTCAAACACATCTTCAGGTCCTCATGGTCTTTTCAGGCCTAGCTTTGTGTCTTTCAACTGAACCTGACTGGACTGACCAACTCCTTGATTAGGGATTTAAAAGCAAATTGTAATGCTGTTCTGTGTGATGTCTATGTTATTTTTTCTCCATTCCTCTCTTATGTCTGCTGGACCAGGCTGATTGTAGAGTCTGTTGGTACAGAGAGGGTTCCCATGTACCGTGCAACAGAGAAGTGACACACCTCTGTGGCTGAGGAACTCAGAGTTTATCCTGAGGGCTGTCTTTACCTGCAAGACGAGAGGTGTCTGTGATGAGACCTCTTGTGACAAAAGTGATGGAATGTGGCATTTAGCAGTTTACATCTTGGGTAAATCACAGCTCTGTGCCTCAGCTTCCTGATTTGTAAAATGGGGTTAATGATACTGTCCTCCTTGTTAAAAAGCTCTTGGTATATGCTGATAAAAATACACACTCAATGATATTAAGCTAGATATAATACATATAAGGTAGTTTTTATTATTACTATTAGTTTCCCAAACATGCATTTGTATTGGAGTTTCCATCTCGTGCTTAGTGCAGATAAGTACTGAAATATATTTATGTAATGACAACAGTAAGGGAAGAGAGAACTATACTTCTGACATGCTAAAAAGTGACTAAATCAAGATTTAGCTCCTTGGGAATTAAGCAGCTGAATTATAAGCACCTTAATATGAGATGCGTAATATAAATCCATGGAGATTACTGAGTACAAAGAACATTCTGGGAGTTTCTGTCTCTGCTATGTAATCTAGGAGATAGTAAAGTGTGTTGGGCAACACAGCATATGCAGAGAGTTGGGGTTACCCTCAGGACTCACATGAGGCTGGTGAAAGGGATAAGATTGTTCTCAGAAGCCCAAATTGAGCTTCGTAGTCAAGTTTGTAGGCATACGATGTACGATGCAGTGGCTTCATCAGCTGCTTCTTTGTGCTGCAGCTGTCCCCTGTTCAAACTCTGCAAGCTGCTAGCTGTGCATAAGCACAAGCAGTCTTGAATTGTTTGCCAAAGAACATCCTAAAGAATGTCCTCTTTGGTCTCATGTCTGAGGATGGAAATGAGGACCAGGTCTCTCATATGAAATCTTAGCTTGGGTTGTGGAGGGGGAGAAGGCAGGCTTTGGACCAAGCAGTTCAATGCTGCATGGCACTGCATGACCTGACAGACAACTCCTGTTACATTTTCAGTCTTTCAGTAGTATTTTTATTGAAAGTTTGAAAGAAAATATTAGGAAGGCATGAAATGCCCCCATTACAACTGCACTGTTGCACAGAGCACTGTAGATGGGTGTAGTCCCTTTTATATTCCATGTGCGCTGAAGGAAGCATTCATGGAAGGTGAGGTCAGTTCAGTTTCTTTTTCCCCATATTCAAAGTAGTATTTTTTTCTCTGTCTTGCTGGGAGCTACTGTCAGCTTTACCTCTCTAGTGCCATTAAAAAAACCCAACAAAACAACCAAAAATCCTAGCCAGCATACTCAAATTAATAAAACCTAACAGTTTGCTACTCTTAAACCTGCTAGAAGAGCTCTTTCATGGTTGACTGGATGGCTCACTAGGTTACTAAGGGGAGATGATACTTTTTCTTCTCTTAGTCACCTGTTTGAGTCTTTTCCAAGCTAAATAATAATATTCATTATGCAATCGCATATGTTCGTGTCTTTGTTAAATGAGTTGTGCTCTCTTCAGGTCTTAAGGGACAAGAGCGTATCAAACAGGCATTTTCAAAGTGACCTTTATCTCCTTTTCCTCGGTGACCTACCACCCTATGACTGCTTGAATTTCTCAGTTCAAACACCTTTCCTCATAGAAAGTAAGGCTCACAAGTTTGCATTTCCCAGACTTGTTGATGGAGTTGTATGTTTTTATTGTTGAAATAGTGTATATTTGCAAGGTAGCTTAACTGCTCTATACCTAAGTTCCTTCAGAACTCTTGGTTATATACCATATGCACTATGCATATTTCTTTTCCTTTTTTTTTTTTTTTTTTCTTTTGTGCTTAATCTTTCCCCCTACTAAAACATCATTTTTCATGTGACAGTTTCACAGGTAGATTAGCTGAAAGAAGTAGGTCAGGACTGAAATCAAAGAATGCTAGGACTGGAAGATCTAGAAGAAATTATCTAGTCCAGGTCTTGCCGTGAGACTGGGTCGTGCATATGTAGACAATCCCTGCTTATTATTTTTTGACTTGCCTTTGGAAGTTTCCGGGGATGAGGTCCCAGAACTTGCTAAGGAAGCTAGCTCCCGCATTTACTAATCTTGACATTTAGACTATATCTGATCTGAGACTCCTCTACTATAAAAAAATAGATTGTTTTGTTTATCTGCACTTAGAAAATTAATAATTTTGTCTCTGATGCAACCATGTATGTATTTGAACTGCGCCATCCCCAGTTGTGGTCTTCCCTTTTTAGCTTCCATAAATTAGATTCTTTCTGCTTTTTTGACTTATTCTGCTTGGTACACCTCTTCTCAGTTTTGTTGCTTTCTTCAATCAGATCTCTAGCCAATCCGCTTTGTGGTGAGTACTGATGGGAACAAATCTGTTTGTTAGTGTTTTACAGCATTACTCTCTTTAATTAGTCCTGTGGCAATGTGATAATTCATGGATGCCAGTGATTTTCTTACAAATCTTTTCTTTGTCTTACCTTTTATGTACAGTTTATGCTCCTGCATTTTGCTTCTGTCTGGAATGACCATTTGGACAAAATAATTCCGAAATAATTTAGCCAAGTTGCTTTCTTTCTCCCTCATTCCCCCTCCCCTTTTGCTATAAAATACGCATGTGTTCTGTGACAATGTTATCATAGATTATATATTGTAATAGCCCTGTAGGTGACAACATTTATCACCACATGAAAATACCACTGTAGTGTTTTGTGTTTAAAAGGTGAGAAACAGTGGGGTTCAGTAGTTACATGTATTTTGAGAAGCTTATTTCAGAAGAGCTTATGCAAGTAAAATTTTTTAATACGATAAAAAGAACTTCACCCTATTTTTAGTGAAGAAAGAGCAGAGCTCGTTTCTCAGATTTGGCCAGTTTGTCTTTTTTCAAGGCCAGTATGAGATGTAAGGAAGTACAACTCATAATTCCTTCATAATGGTCTCATTTGAGAAAGGAAATGCATGGTGGGCAATAAGAACTGTAATGCACTGGTATCTTATTTTTAGGGACAGAAAGCAGAATAATTGCAATGGAACTAACCTTGTCCACTTTAAAGTCACCAAATGCGGGAACTGAACAGAAAGTAGACTTTAAGTAGTAGGTATATAATTAATACATTTATGTTTGTGTTGCTGATGCATGGAATGTTATATACAACTAAGAGAAAATATTAAAGCCATTTTCCCTTTTTCCTTTTTGTGCGCACATTCAAAACATTAAATTTAAAGAGCTGTACACTATTAACTGCTAAGATTCACAATTCTTTCTAGCACACTGAAAGTAGCACTTACAATGATAATTGTAAAACATAAAGTAATAGCAAACAGGTTTGCATTTAGTATAATGATTAGATAACTAGGGAAAAAACAGCTATTATGTGTTCCTGGACCACAGTGGAAGCAGAAAGCAAGAAAAGTATGTGGTGTGTCTACATATTATTAAAAATGCAACACTTCTTTGTATTTACTTTGCACTTAAAAATTTGAATGATCTGACTAACAGAAACAGACAATCTAATACAAATTGTTTGGAATACATTAAAAATGAATACAAGACAAATCGCTATTTTATAATCATTCAGCAATGTAGTAAATTTGCTCTGCAGGTTTGATTCATAACAAATTTGCATAACATTTATGTGGGGTTTTCATTGTGCTAATACAGTTCTTTTAGCCACTTTTAATGTGTGCTACCATTCCATTATATGCCTTTGGGGGTACTTGAAAAGAAGGGAGAGTGGGGGATGGGAGTTAGTGGGAAGAATATGACAGAGTTGTAAGATGAAGGTTTGTAATCACAGAAATGAAAAGCTAGGAAAAAATGGATTGAGAAGCATGTATAACAAATTTGAGGGAGGAGAGGAGAAAAGCATGTATTCTGGGCTCCCATGTGAATTGTATTTTATAGTATTCACTTCATCATTTAGGAGGGTGTGAGGAGAAAGATGGGTGTCAAGAGTGCATGGACCAAAGGGGCTACCATGAACAGCTATGTTAAATGAAGGTGCTTGTTAATATGCCTTGATTTGCATATGCTTTATATCCTTTCCTAAATATTCTAGGGGCAAATGAATGTTTACATTGTATATTTTGCTTTTTTATATTGTAGCTCTTTATTCTCTTAATTCCTTTCCATTCAAAAAAGCGATTTGGAAAAAGAAGTGTGAATTTGCTTTAGGAGGAAATAGGAAATACAGAGGCATGAGGAGAGAATAGGCATTAAAGAGTAGGTGGAATGGATCAATTTGAGAGAGGTCTGGTTTGACATTTCTACTGTACCACCATCATATTGCTGATATGGAAAGGGGGTAGTTTGTTGGATAGGAATGCATCTAAATCCCAGCTGTGAAGTCTGTCTGAAGGGAAAAGAGATATTTGCCAGTATGCTTATATCTGCTTTCCAATAACTTATAGAATTCCACTTATCACACACCCCACCTCCTCAGTCTTCATCTCTTCTGTATTCATCTTTTCTTACTGTAGCATCCACACAAATCAGACAAAGAATAAATGCATTGACCTGTACACAGGAGATCATAAACACAGATTTCATGTTGTTTTATTGTCAGCATCATTACTTAAAACCAGTTCTATATCTTCAGATAGCTTGCATAAATACTTACTACTTGCAATATTTTAATCTTGATTTTTAATAAACTAACACAAAGTTTAAAAGTTAAGAAGTAAGTTAACTGGCCTGTGCACTAGTAAATGTATTTATGTACTGGTATTTACAGTGCACTAGTAAATTTATGTATTTATGTATTTATAAATACTATTTACTAGTATTCATGTATTTACAGTGCACTAGTAAATGTATTTATGTACTGGTTTTGAGTAGGAGGAGAACGGAGTTTCCTATCTGTGTACCTCATATGTAGCAATAAGTGAACGATATGCATTTGTTCCTTTTTTATCAGAATTTATAAATTCTTTTGGAGGACAATAACAGAATTTCTATGCTTGTTCACAAGGTACAAGTTTAGTAATTTGTTCTAGGTATTCTACAATGCCTAAATTGTCTCTTCCAGGTTGCTTCACTTCCTGTAGTTTATTCTCTCAGTTTGCTCAGATGTTATGTTTAAGTTAGTTAGTTAAATGCAGAGTTTTTCCACATCCTAAATTAAAATGAATGATTTCTGATTTCACCTGTCCTTCACTGGTTTTGCTTTGTCTCTTCTGCAGCTGGGAAGGAGGAAACATGTTCCTCAAAACCATGAGGTCAATGCCTGTGAAGTTCAGGTTCTGAACACTAGAAGGGTTAAAAATAGAAGCAGAGACACACAGCAGACTTAGCATTTGGGCATTCTTCCTTTACCCTTGCTGAACAGGAAGGTTGCAGTCTTCTGTTTAATTCAAAGCTTAGTGAGAAGCACATAGTTGGAGACATGTTTTTGGATTGGATTCTGCAGTTTGATTTTGGGGATAATAGATGTAAATGTAGTGCAGTGATGATGTGAGTGTGAAAACCGAGACTGTAGGAAAGTAAATGCATTTATTCATTTGT
>NW_010297884.1:43569-44186 GCF_000700745.2 Antrostomus carolinensis
TGAAGTCAACATAGCCATAGTAACCTTCTCTACTATTGAACTTAATGTTTTACTGAACAATGTATAGATAGCAGAAATTGGTGTGCTTTATCCTGTATGTATCTGAGCAAATACATAGAGTGACTTGCTCAGTCAGATTCAGGTAGTTGTAAAGAAGAACAGTAAATTTCTTATCTGAGAGAAACTGAAATGCCCTCCCTAACGAGCAGTGCAGCCTGTTCTGACTTGTTGTATATTGCCACGCCAATGGTTCCTGTTCCAGCTGGGTGGTTGTCTGCCTGTGCTTCAGAGTTAGAGTGACCAGAGTGCCTCTTTCCTGCTTTTGGCAGGCCTTAACCAAAGAAGGAGGTGTTCTGGAGAGAATGAAGGATAGGAGATAAAAATGTAGGGGATGCCATTTCAGGTAGGATTGAGCTCTCTTAGCTTTGGAACTAGACACTTCCGGAAAACAGTTTGGCCCATCCTCAAAGAGTAGAGATGTAGGGCCTGGTGAAGAGCCTCCATCTGTCTCCATTGACTATAGCAGGAGCTGAGTCAACCTGCTGAGATTTGGAATGGAACTGTTCTTTGGGTATTGCCAGTGGCATTAAATTTCACCCTACCAATCAAGCTATTTC
>NW_010297885.1:0-7954 GCF_000700745.2 Antrostomus carolinensis
TTTACTCCGAGTTTTTCGGTAACAGGGTGAGACACTACAGTGCAAGCTCAGCCACAATCTGTTTGTAATTCTTCCTCTATGACAGAGGTGAAAAGCTGTCTCATGTAACTGTATTTCTTAAAATTAATCAAAATCTATTCTTTCGTTTGTGAAGCTGAGAGAAATGTGTAAAGATGTATTTGAAGAACCACACCATATCTGATTTACTAAAACTCCATTATTTTTAGTTAAATCAGTGGAAGAATCATAAGGAAATAGGGGTAAAATTTGCTATGAGACCTATATTTTCAGCTAAGGTTCTTTAATTGTAAAGAGTGTTGCTGTATAATTCTTCTTTTGGCAAGGTCTATGCATCACCATGATGCCTCTATAAACAGAATGTGAAGCGTCTGTGCTTTGTTGGATGCAGCCAGTAATTCACTAGGCACTCAGACCTGCAATGAACACTCCTTTGGGATGCAGACTGTGTATCACTGCTCTTTGAGTCAGTGGAAGCAGAGGGTGTTTTGTACCCCAATGAAGGTATGCTGCTATGCAGACCAGTTTCCTACCAAAATTAAAAAAAAAAAAAAAAGAAAAAAGAAAATCTATCAGTAACACATACTAATTTACATTAAGTGGACGTGACTTCTGTCCCCATGTATTACACTCTGGTGTATTTTCAGCATGCGTGTTGTAAATTGCTTGTACTGTTCAGCAGATCCTCTGTCCTTCTGAAAAGTGTAGAAAAAATTGCTGTGGTTAGTGATTATAGCTGTTAAATGTTTATTTCTGATAATTTCTGCAATATGTTGGGCTCTTACAAAATATATATGCTCTTAAAAAATATACACTTTTCATTTAAAAACCATTTTAATTTGTCAAGATTATTAGTTTAGGTCTAACTTTGCTTCAGGCTGGATGTGGCTAATAGGGGATAAAACTTTGTTAGGGTGGCATTTGAACAGTCAGTTTCTATTGAATCTTCCCAACCTTAGGCACCTTTGAAAAATGATATTCTGATGATTTCAGCCAGGAGAGATATTTTCATATAACGTCTTTGAATGAGGTAAGTGTGAAAGAAAACCCCAAACCAAAACAAAAAACCAACAAACCACACCATGTTCTGTATACTCTTATAACTTTAAAAACTTGTTTAATACACAGAAAAAGTATACACTAATACTTTGTAAAGGTAAAATGGGACCTAATAAAAGCTTTATATTTTGACAAAGAAGGATTCCTCTTATCTCAAAATGAGAATGCTGTAGTATCCAGATTCATTTAAAAACTCTCTGTGCTAGTGAAATAATTATTTTTGAAAATTGCAGAAAGCTTTTTGGCGTAGTTAGCACACATCCTAGTTAGTGTACTTCCATACTTAAGAGTTATGATGCTATTCTAATAAGTTTTGTGGGTTTTTTTTGTGTTTTTTTGTTTGTTTGTTTGTTTGTGGTTTTTTTTTTTTTTCAGAAGGAAAAAAAAAAACCCAAACCCTTATCTTTCTTTTGGCAGGACTGATTATTTTAGGAAGAATCTGACATAATGTCCGTCAAAACCATAGACACTGTGGTTTTGTTCTTAGTTCTCTCCTTTATTCACTATAAAAAGGTAATATGTGCTCTGTCTATTGTCTACTTTCTCATACTCTTTCATAATCTAAAGATTAATCTCATTCTACATTCACCACTCTTAGTTTTTGTTTTTGTTGCAAAATATTTAGTCTTTTCTTTGTTCTCAAATAATATTGCTATCTGTTTAAATACCATGCATCACTACTGCATACAGATTTTTTTAACCTCTACCTGAGAAAAAGACTTTTCTCTTGAAGTCTCCAGAGCATGTTCCGAAGAGCACACATGTGGACTAGACTCCCTTGAAGACAAAAGCAATACTTTTAATTGACATGAATGGAGACAGATTGACAAATGTATGTACAAGGATTGTTTCTCCCACCAGTGAACTGGAGCCCCTTCAGGGAATGAGGGCCAGTCTCTGTTTACCAATTTTCTGGCTGTGTAACTTCATTGATTTCCATTGCACAGCCATGACACGTGAAATGGAGCAAAGAGTCAGGCCCTGGGCATGGTGGCTGCACATTCAGCTCTGTGTCGTGCTTCGGGGTGAGAAGCGTAGAGGGAACTAAGTGGTCTCCTCGCAAACACCTCTGCAAGCTGGGCAGCGTCACGAATGTATCTCCTCCCCTCCTGTGTACCATGTACAGATGTGAGGTACTCACTTTGTAAAAAGTACAGCATAAGAGAGAGCTGGGCACCTGGTACAGAAATGCAACCAAAGAGAGGCAGGGGAGTGGATCTAGAGAGTAGTATGTAGCTTTCCTATGCTCAGACTAGCTTCTATAGTCACAAAAAAGCAATATTCTTTAATTAAACTCCACTCAGCTGGGAATATATCATGTCATAGAGTTTGTTTTGTGCATCACACCTTGTATCCATAGTCACATCCCATAAGTACTGGAACAGGTTGCCCAAGGAAGTTGTGGATGCCCCCTCCCTGGAAGTGTTTAAGGCCAGGCTGGATGAGGCTTTGAGCAATCTGGTCTAGTAGAAGATGTCCCTGCTGATGGCAGGGGGGTTGGAACTAGATGATCTTTAAGGTCCCTTCCAACCCAAACCATTCTATGATTCTAAGTAATGGAGAAAAAAATGTCTTTACTAACATATCATAGGATATACTAATAAAGTAAAATTGTAAATTTTTGTCTTGGAGACTTGTTATTAAAATCAAGATAGAATAATCTTGCCTATTGAAAATATCTCACCCTAGAAAAGAGTTAATTTTTGTTTCATTGCCCATTTAATTTTCTAAATCATATATTTAATCAATATGTGCTGTAATATAGGCAGCAATTGTTTGCCTAGAAAGATTTGGTTTTACTGATGATGTTACACCGTGAATGATGGGAACATCCTCAATATATCTTAAAATACATGATTTCAAATTGTCTTGAATAGGAGAGTCGCATCATATGGGATAGAGGCTATGTAATGGCTTCTATAAAAATATACTGGAATGCAGGCAAGGTTGCTAAGTTTGAAAAGACAGCTCCCTTCTGTAGATATGTGTCAGAGTTAATATTAACTTCAGTCTTTCTAGTTCTTTTGTTTGGCAAGAACTGAAAATTACCTAATTATTTATGGAGTCAGAGAATCTGGTCCAGACCTAACTTGTCCAGGGCCGACAAGCAAACAAATAGTTAACTGTGCGTCATGTGCTGGGGTGCCTTTCTCTTAGGGGGGAAAAAACCTCCATAGAGCTGGTAGTTCAAGCAGAGGTCAGCTGAAGCACAGAATATGCCCTCCTCCTTCCCCTAGGGAGGAAGGCTGTCCCTCCCCACGTTGGGCTGGTCCCATTCAAGGCTTCCTTATGTGCTACAAAGCAGCAGCCAGACCAGGTATTGGTCTGACTGCAGTGCTAGAATGCCACTAAAGGAACTGAATTGAGTGAGCATTTAGTCTGCAGTCTGCACTGCACTAACAGCTTTGTGTCACTGTTATTAAGCTATGACTGTTTTTGATAATTTTGTAATCATGTAATGATTGTGTAATGTTTTGCAGCTGTAGAGCTCTAGTTACCAAGATCTTGGTGCATATTACAAATAAGTCAGATGTTGGAAGCAGTAGTACTTGCCTCCAACTGTAAATTCTCTCAAAGTTTGGAGATAAGGAGTTATTTTTGGTGTAGGTATTAATTTGTTTCAGAATTAGATCTTTCCTTGTTGTTCCTACCATAATGTGTAGTCTCCCTATAACATACTCATTTACTGTTTAGATATAGTGCATCTTTTAAAAAATGAGATCTCTCTAGGCATACAGAAAGTGAAGAATGAAGTTCATTTGCCTCCCGTGGGCTGCAGTGATAGCAGCAGAATAACCCGGATATGCTAATATGCTCTCAGCCATTCCACGTGTTGGTACTTCTCATCTTGTAACATCCCTGTGCTCCCATGGGTACTGGCTGAATGACAATAGTTTGACTAAAAGGAAATTCTGATTTATAGCAGTTAGATGTAGTAGCTCATGCCAGCACCTGAACATCTAAGCCTTCACAAGGGGAACAGAAATGTAGGTTTAATGAGTGAAAGGTCCTAAGGTAGTTGTTCTTGTTTATGCATCTTTTCTGTTAAAGATGACAAATTTAGGGACACAGAAATCAAAAGGAGCGTGAAAGTGGTCTGAGCTGATTCAGCATGTACTATGTTTGGCTGGGGGTAGAAAATTTGCCTAATTTTCTTCATAGCAGCCTGTACAGTGCTGTGTTTTAGACTGGTGACAAAAACACTGTTGTTAACAAGCCAATGTTTTAGCTGTTGCTGAACAGTGCTTGCACAGCATGGAGGCTTTCTCTGTTTCTCACTTTGCCCTCTCAGCAAGTAGGTTGGGGATAGGCAAGAGGTTGGCAGGGGACACAGATGGGACAGCTGACCCCAGCTGACCAAAGGGATATCCCATACCGTATAATGTCATGCTCAGCAGTAAAAGCTGAGGGGAGTTTTTTCCAAGGTAGCCGGACATTGGTCCACTGATGGTGACCAGTTGCCTTTTTTCTCTTTTTTTTTCATCACTTATTAAACTGTCTTTATCTTGACCCACAAGTTTACTCACTTTTTGCTTTTCCAGCAAAAGGAAAAGCCCTCTCTGGGGGCCACCCTTCTCTGCTGGGATGGCCCCCAGTTGGCATTACCCTACCACAAGCACTGTGGTTTTTGAATGAGGATGAGACTAGTGAGGACTCTCTTTACATTTAGTGCTCAGCGGGCAGTATCCTCTTATGAATCACTTTCTGTATTTCTTTCTCATAACTGTATTATTAACTGTAGTATCACAGGCTCAGCTTATGTTTTGACTGGTCAAGCTCTTGACCTCATACAGGCCTAAGTAACGTGAAATATTTGTTGACAGCAGATCATCTTGCGTTCAATCAACTGAATGAGATTCTGCAGACAGTCTGGGTGAAAGCGTTGAAGTCTTCTCCCAAGGGAATGTGTTTATCCCCAGAGAAGAGGGTCATACTCATGCAATGAGTCAGTCCTCTTTCTGGTCCAGTAAAGCATGAATCACCATTTACTAAGTGGCACAACTTCAACAGGAAGGTAAATTACCTCAAACCAGACAGCCTGTGTATGCCTAGGATATTATTTTTGTGGGGAAATACATAGATTTCAACCTCCTCAGGCTGAATAGGCTATATTGCATAGTGCTTTCCTGAACAAGTGATTTACCCACTGAGCTGTTGGATAAAAGAAGTACTTCAGCCACTGAAAAGCAGCAATATATGTGTCTGTAATGCTTTAAAATGCCTAATTCTAGAAAAGTGTGGGGATGTGCATGCCTGTTAAATTAAATTCTTCTAGAGAACTGTGAAGAACACTTAGTCCTGGCTGAATTCTAACTAGAACTGAACACTGGAACTGGGTCGAGCTATTGAAATCTTCCTCAGACTCCAGGGTCCATGTTGATATTCCTCAGTGATAACTGAAAAACTTTTAAACCAGGATGATATGCATTAATTTATGTGGTTCTATGTGTTAATTTATAAGGTTCTTCTAATACATTTCAATAAGATATTCTTCCTTCACCTATTAGGAAGTTTACACAGAAGTAAGAATCCAGCTCCTCAGTTCTAGATAACTGGATTAGGAAACTGCACAGGGCTTAACCAGTAATACCAAGGAAATTGGTTTAAACATGGGGGTGAAAAATGAAAGAATAAGCTGGGAGAGAGAACTTTGTTCACAGAGTCTGTCTTAAATCAAACTAGAAAATGTGAAGCTTCAAAGTCAGCATTTCCCAGATATGTGCTTATATTTTGCTTTTAATTTTTAATTTTCCAGTTGGGGAAACATGAAACAGACCTTATTTTGTCTTACATTTTTGCGACAAAATGAATGTTTATATCAATACATAAAAAGAAAAAAATCTTTTAACGTGTCAGATTATTTTGTTGAAAAGTGTACATCTCAGATTTGTGACTTTAAATTTTCCATTTTTATGAGATTTGGCTGTACTGAAAAACTTTTCTATTTAGAATAAACGACTTTGGGAACAGAGCTACTTCCTAGGCTTTATGCAGTACTAAGGGTTTGAAATACTGGCATTGTTTAGGAAGAAGGAATGACCACTATTAGTGATTTTATTCTTTAAGTAAACACTCTTTTCCCCTAGAAGTATAAGCAAATAAAAGATTTTAACTTCTTTCTTTGCATACCTTTATAAATAACAAATACAGAACTGTTGTAGAAGAAAAATAGGCTTTTCCAGCTTGTTAATTTGGCATATTGTATTAGTCATAACTTCAGTGTACACGATACAACTCTACATTAGTCCTTTGTATCACATATGCCATGGTTAAATGTACTGTGACATGTTTAAATTAGATGCAGAAAGAGAAAGCTCTGAAAAAACTTCCAAATGCAAAGATACATACACACACAATTAACTAGAGCTCCTGTGCATACTTAAGTGTGGAGACTAAAAAATATCTTACGTAGGTAGTTGCTTTTTAATATTTCATAGGCTCATCAATGAGGGCTGACTTTTACATGTGATTCAGGCAAGGCAATTTTGCACATTAGATGACTTAACTTTGCTTACTAAACAACTTGTTATTCTTGCTCACTTAAGTATGCTCAAATTTTTTTGTATTGCTGTCACCAAGGATATATGTGTCTATGGGAGAGAAGGAACATTTTTTCTCAAGATTGCATTCACTAGGAATGAGTTATATGTATTCAATTTTATCTTTTTTTGTTGATGGTTGCTAAAAGCATGAGATGTCTTTCTTCACCAACAAGTTTAGGAAAAGCAAAAGGAGATTGAAATACCAACAGAGATTTTCCCTTTGAGAATCTGCTGGTAAATATCAAATACCTTTTTGCAAACAGGCTGTTTCATATCATCACATGGTCAACAAATGCAAGATCAGTTTTGCTGTCTTAGAGTAGTGTAGGTAAAAATGATCTTGACCTTTTCTCCTCCTCACACCCTTCTTTCTGGCTTAACTTTCTGCTTTTGGCTTCTGTTCCTTTGTTCTTTACTCCATACTATTGACCTATTCCAGCAACTTGAATATTAATATATAACTTTGCCTTGCAAGTATGTGTTTGGTCAAGATATTTCTCAAATAAGGAATCTTGCTACCATGTTCACATGAAGCCTGGGCTTACTGCTGTATGACAAATTTAGAAGTGCACAGAAATAGTTGCTTTTTCATAATGCTGAGCAAGAATTTTATTATGCAAACCAACCCCTTATGCCAATCCTAAATATTTCTACTCTTTATGGCAGTACTGCTTCCTTATCTTTCACAACTTTTCTTGATTACCCTTTGCAACAGGACTTTAAAGAAATATAATTATTTCCTTCACCTCCGTAAAGCAAGAATGTGCATAATAGATAAAAACAAATAGTGTTTTAATCGGTCATTGTATCAAACTAGTCATCTGAAGTTTTGAAGACACTTTTGTATAACTTTTTAATTTTGACAAATCTGAAAAGCACAGACTCAGTGGATGAAAGAGAATACTTCCAAAGGCAGTATGGGCCAGGCAGGGATTAGTCTGTCACAGCTAATGAAAATATTCTTTTTACTTTAGAACACTTATTCAGGAACTTCAGTTCGAATGTAAATGCATATGAATTGTTGAACTAGATTCTTGCTTTGCAGTGGGTTAATCTCCTTGATGTGAAAGCCCCAGGTAACAAAAGGAAGGATACATGTTTTAAGAGCTATGACTGAAAGACTTGAAACCAAGCTGATAAAACAAATAACAAAATCCCTCTCTTCAACCCTACTCAGGAACTGAAGGGGACTAGTGCTGGAAGAAACAGTTTGTTGGTACGTATCTGGTGAAGCAGAAGAGACACAAAGAAATGATTAACAAACAGTCCCAAAATATGATTGCATTGCTCAAGATATGGTGGAATGTTTAAGATGGATTTCTAAAAAAAAAAAA
>NW_010297886.1:0-5558 GCF_000700745.2 Antrostomus carolinensis
GGGGAGAGGCGAGAGGGTCGCCGCCGGCCGGCAACACAAAGCCGTGCGAGGCTCTGCCACCCAGCAAGAGTTACTGGCGTGTAAAGAATATATCCCTGCAGGCTTCCCGCGCCCGCAGCGAACTCTTAAATATTTAAGTTTGCGGCAAATTTGTGTAGGGGCTCCCGTCAGCCGTACCTTCAGTAAATGCATCCTGCCGCAGCCGTTACCGTGCACTGAGGCACGGTACCAGCCTTCGGGCCACCTCCTAGGGATGCACTCGGCAGCTCACTCTGTAGCTTTTCAGTCCTTCACCTTTCTGCAAGGCAGACAGAAAGTGTTGCGGGTTTTTTTTGGAAAAAAATTCTGGTTCATCATTTTGCACTCTAGCCCCGCGGTGAGTAACAGCAAAGGAGAATCAGGTCCTGCAGATACAGGCCTATTTCACTCACGTTAGGAGAAAAAATTACAGATGTAAGTTACGGCTGTAAAGAAAGTGAATGCAATATTCAGTCTTTTAGTTGCAGGCAGAATCCTGACATGCGGGTTTTTTTTGGAAAAAAATTCTGGTTCATCATTTTGCACTCTAGCCCCGCGGTGAGTAACAGCAAAGGAGAATCAGGTCCTGCAGATACAGGCCTATTTCACTCACGTTAGGAGAAAAAATTACAGATGTAAGTTACGGCTGTAAAGAAAGTGAATGCAATATTCAGTCTTTTAGTTGCAGGCAGAATCCTGACATTGCTTTGGGAGCCTGAGCGTGGTACAGGAGACCAGCCCTGGGCATCAGAAATAACCACAAGTGTGCAACCCTCATTTTTTTAAGGTATCACAGGAACTAACGTGTAGAGCACAACAAGCACTGCTTATAAAGCAAGCTGAAGAGTACATATGCTACACAAGGAATAAATTTTCCTTTCATCTTTGTTTCCATTTATCTAGTGTCCAAAAAAAAAAAAAAAAAAATAAAAAAAAATCTGAAGAAAGAGGAGAGTTGTAAAGTCCAAAATGGAGTTCTGCTGGTCTTGAAGGTTCACATGGTGGCACCCAGGCAAACTAATGTGCCACCAAGCTTAGAGCTGGGACAAACCAGCACAAGAGAGACGTTCTGTTGAATGGGTACCCATCAGAGTCTGCATGGGGGCTGTGGCCGCCCACTCTGTGGGAAGAAAGCAACTGCTTTGGATATGGCCATCTTCTATGGATCAGCAGCTCCTCCCAGCTCACCTTGCCATAGCCAGCCACAACGGCTCCCTGCAGCAAAAGCAGAAACATTTCCCACCTTGCTTGAAGCTCAACATAGCATCCCCAGGCAGCATCCCTGTTGCAGCTTGCCAAGCCCAGCCAGGAGACATCTCCTAGGACACCCTGCAGCCTCCTGGGGCTGCCTGGGGGAGGTCACTTCTCTTGCCAGCCCCCTCTAGTCTCTACACCCGGGTATACAGGTCATACCTTCCTACAGTTGCTTCAAAACTCAAAGTTTGCAGAAGATTTCACCTGAATTTGCCTGCCTACACAGTACCAACTTGCAGTGAAGTTAGCCTAAATAGTTATTCCACTGTAGATTATATGGTATAAATCCCAATGTGGAAGCTCAGTAACTCTATTCCAAACTACTGCACTTCCAAAGTCACTCCAAGGGAATGGGTTTTTTCCACGGTTGCTGTGCCAGAAAGCTTCCCATTCAGAAAAGCCGTAATTTGGGGAGGGCTGAGTCAGAGCAGGGGTATTTATTAAGTTATTTTGACTTTTGATTGAGTACTTTTATTTGACACCATGCTTTTGGAATGTAACGCACGTCTGGCTACCGCATTGCACGTACTCAGGTCTATGAAGCAAAACAATGTAGGAATTCTTGAAAACTTTGGATCTGTCATCCAATAAAAGCAGCCTGTGATTTTTTAAATTAGTATTTCAGTAAATTACAAGAAACTATTACCAATAGAATAGGACCAGATTTATGCAGCCTAAAAATATATCACAGAAAGAATGAGTATTCTCTTGTGGCATGGATGTATTGCAAAAGGCTGCAAAACTCTTCAGACTTTTTCTTAGGATTTAGAATAACTGCAAAGAAACAGAGCAGGAGGGGTCTAGGAAGATGGATTTGGGGAGCAGGGGGGAAGGGAAGAGCACTTTCTACAGTCACTCCAACAAGCTTCTTCCTTTTCCCCTTCTTTGTCTTCTTGTGTCAGCCTGGCTCACAGCTTGTAAGCGCGAGCATCTGTGTTTCATAGGAAAGGGGTTTTGAAATACGGCGTTTCCTTTTCCCACTCTGAAAATGACCCCAAACTAGTTTCTTACTTATTTTATGAAATTGTTTTGGAATTTGGAAGATCCCACAGACACACTGTATAAAGCTGCATACATCTATGAACATCTGGGGACTTGGCCAGTTCTGCACAGCTCCCATTTTCTTTTAATCGGTAGAAATTCCTCCACTGATTGTGTGCCTAAGGTAAATTACTTCCTTTTGAAGCTGCTCACATGCATTCCGGCTCAGTTTTCAGCCCGGTGAGAGCCAGGAACGGACTAAAGGCTCAGCTCCACCTCCCTGATGAGACACACCTCTTCCCTGGCTGTAAAGGTCTTCCCACCTGGTGCGGGTGGTTGGTGGTGAGGTGCTGGCCAGTGGACCCCCTTCCCCCAGCCTGTCTCATTCTCCATGCAGTACAGCTTTGGCATTTGCTAGGTTGGCTTTACTCTCAGCCAGTCTGTTAGACTGTTTTATTGTTCCTCACTTAAATTTGCTGTGTTGCATGGGTCAGGTCACATCTTCACCCAGCTTTTCTGACCTTTCTTCCCTCTACCAGTAGTTGCTAAAGTCCACATTTGACCAAAATGTCCAACAAAAGGCAGGCATCTCTTCCTTCCTTAGCTCCAAAGTAATCTTAGCAGCTGCAACTTTCATAAGACCCTGGACTTCTAAAATAGATTTTAACCACTCCTGTCTCTGTCAACAACTGGAGGACGCCCACAGCATGCAGCGCTCTCCATTTCTGCTCTGGAGGCAAAACCAACTTACAGACTGAAGCCCAATTTCCTATAAATCATACATTTCACCTGAGCCATGTTTGTAGGACCTTTTTTTAAAGGTTTATTGCACCTGCGTTTGTTACAAAGTTCACAGACATTATTGTATCCCAATGAACCCCTAACTCATTCAGTACCTCAAGCACATTGGGTCAAATTCTAGATGTCCATTTTTCAAAGTAACTTTTCCCCTCTATTCTCATCTACCAAAACTGCCAGGGCGCTGCTGGAACTGGTGGCAGTAACTGTGTTTGAAACCGAACAGGTTGTGCTGTTGCAAGTCCCATGTCTTTACTATGTCTTACTGTCCATGATGATGGTTTCTGTGAATTTCACAAATCCTGCCCCCTGCTCAATAAGCAAACACTCATTTGGTTGCCCTGACCTTAGTACAAAATTTGTGCAAGACGTCTTTATGCTAAAAAGCTTTATACTCCATTTTTTCGAAAGGCTGATGAGTTTTCGTTACATGCATGTGATGCATTGCTCTTGCCTATCTTACCTTATTTTTAGTTGCCATTTTTCCACAGGGGTATCATTGAAGTGAGCGATTTTAGTTTCCGCATGCCTGACAGGTTTATTGCACAAAAGCTTTCCCTCTGCATCACCCACTAGAGAAGCTTTGCTTCCCCTGCTGACTGCACTCAAGTAGGTTATCATCTGCCTTACGCCCTGGCACTGCTTCTGTCAGACACGTGGATTGTCTTCAGTCAAAGAATTAAATTATATATTCAGTTAATTCAATCTTATTAATTAAAAAGAGCCTAAATTATAGTTCTCACCAAAATGAGGCAATGTGTTTCTCTGCTCATAGCTCAAGGCCTCATTGCATCCAGTACTATCTCTAAAATTTGCTCTCAGATTTTTCCCCTTGGGCTCTTTGCACATAATTTTCAGAGTGGCTTTGCCTATGGTCTGCATCTCTAATAAGAATTCCTGTTTTGTTAAACTTACTCCAAAAGAGGAGTAATAAACACTACTGTGTTTATTCTCTTGGGCTGCTATTGTACTTGTGAGCTCCAGTCAGGTTTCAGCTAACTTTTGGTAGACAAGATGTTTGGCATTGACATTGTCCAACAAAATCTCAAAGTTCAAGTGCGAGGCATTATTGGAGAAGCAAATATTTCTGTTGTGGGTGACAGTGCACAGACACACTGCTAGCGCACGGCATGATTTGATGCAGGTTTTGAAGGATACAATGAAAGAAAAGATTGCTCTAGCCAAAACTGTCACCATCTGTGCAGAGCAAAAGACCTGGATTCCTCACGTTCTTGTCCATCGTAACTCCTTCACAAGCATGTGCTCGGGTTTCAAAGCCAGTTCCAGGTCGTGGTCCTAGCTTTCACAGTAATTAATGGATTCTCTTCACATGAACACCCAACAACAGGGCTGGACAGCCTTTCTCTTTTTCTGAATCCAGCATGTAGTAAGCCAGCTCTCCCCACGCGCTGTACTGGGAGCTAAATGTCTGACTAGCAGTTGTTAACTCTGTGAGATGCAAGGTGCTTCAGTGTTAAGTCCTGTTACGCTGACCTACATCTTGCTAGGATGAGCCTAGCCCTTAAGCATGACAAACGATGGATCGAATGAATTATTCATGCTCACAGATGAACTTTAGTTATTAACCTCTAGGAGTAATAAATAAATAAAAAGTGAAAAGCTGGCAGATTTTTGTAAGAGCTTAATTCATAGCTACTGTAACATAAAGTCATTTCAACGTTTTATTTTTATGTAAACAACCTCCCAATAGGAATGAAGGAAAAAAACTGGGAGACATTTTCTTGGCTTCTTCCCTCTCTCTTCTGGATCCCAACAGTTCCTTCCATCACCTTGACCTCCTTAACACTCTAATTCCCTTGATTGTAGTTTCAGTGCAAGTTCTTTTATGGAGTTCTGGAAGAGAAAAAATAACTGCAGAAGTCCCACACGACAATCACAGACACCACGGGTGTGATACCTTCTGTAATGCTGGGCTGACCCTGTATCCCAAACAGCAGCCCCATTCCTTGTTTAGGATGTACAAATCCAAAACTGTTATCATGGAGCTGGATCACCATACGACAGTGCGTTTAACCCTATCAGCTTGGGGTCTGGTGAAGGGCATTAAGTATGTGTTATTATACTCAGTTTCTGACCAGAACCTCTACCTGGTTGATTCTAAGTTCTATTTTCCACATAAGAAAATGGTCTCTATTACAAGATTTCAAAATACAATTTCATAGACTCTAGGCTTTTTTTCCGCAATGACACAGAGCCACCTCTTTATTTAACAGCTGGCAGCACATGTATGAAGATGGACAGCTTTCTAACTCCACAGATTTTCACTTATTTCCTGAACTCTACTCAGCCCCCAGGCATTGCCTTTGCAGAGCCTTTCTCTCCCTTGCTTATCATCCTTAGGCTGCCTCTTCACCCAGTCCCTCATACCATGAAGTGTCCTGTTTCCCTCTCGGCCCTTCAGGCAGCACCCCTGCTCGTGGTGGCAGGCCATTCCCTACCTGCAGCTTCTGTCACCTGTGGCTGTTGGAGCCTCAATGACCCTTCAT
>NW_010297886.1:5602-21548 GCF_000700745.2 Antrostomus carolinensis
GCTCTCTTCTTCTCTTACAATCTTACTTGCAGACTGTTAATTTTAATTCTGTGTATCAGCTTGGAATACAGCTTTCAGAGAAGACAGCAACAGAGAAAGATGTATTTTGCAAGCGCATTGGTTTATCGCATACAGACATCTGCTGGAAGAAAAAACAGAGGAGTGAGAGACAAAAGCTATCAAAAAGCTTAGAATCAGTTAAGGGATAAAGACAGTGGGAAAGCATAAGAAAAAGGATAAAAAGAAATGAAAGCTTTTCTGATCTTCTTCCGAATCAGATTGTGAATATATTTTCCTTATCTTCACCCAGGAAGTCTGTTTAAAGACATGTTTAAAGGCACTTACAGTTGCAAACCCTGCAGTCACAGCTTATGCACATGTTCATTTATCAGGTAGTTAGACCCATACAAAACATTTTTACCCCTCTCTGAAGGTCACCACCCCCAGAGCAGAGCCCAGTGGGGGAACCTGTGAGGGCACCTTCTGCTGCTTCACTGCCACGTAAGCCTGGTTAGTACAAAATACTTCCCTTTGCCATTTAAACTAGGTCATCCTTGTTTCTACTGAGGCAAACAAGGAACACCCACACTTTCCTTGCCACTGGCAGTGCTACGGAAGGAAAAATCTTCAGTAAAAGGGCAGCCAGCCCCAGTGAGGGCCAGTCATATCTTAAGCCACTGCAGCTGTTCAGTCAGCAAATATAAATCAAGGGCTGCCTTCTCAGCCCTTGTGGTGTCAGGACAGTTTAAACAGTGCCCATGCTCTACCCCCACCATTTATTGTCCCCTCAGTGGTGATATGTGCAAAGGGCAAGCCTACCTTACCACTGTAGCTTGGCACCTTAAAAGTGAGTTTCCAGGTCTCTCCCATCTCTGACACTTTGGTGTGAGGGTGGGACCTGGGGAGCAGTCCCAGAGCATGCAAACTGCATGCCTGCTGTAGGAAATTAAGCTAAAAGACAAGCTCCAGAAATCATAGAATCATAGAATGGTTTGGGTGGGAAGGGCCCTTAAAGATCATCTAGTTCCACCCCCCCTGCCATGAGCAGGGACACCTTCCACTAGATCAGGCTGCTCAAAGCCTCATCCAGCCTGGCCTTAAACACTTCCAGGGAGGGGCCATTCACAGCTTCTCTGGGCAACCTCTTTCAGTGTCTGACCACCCTCACAGTAAAGAATTTCTTCCCAGTATATAATCTGAATCTACCCTTTTCCAGTTTAAAGCCATTTCCCCTTGTTCTATCACTCCCTGCCTTTGTAAAAAGTCCCTCCCCAGCCTCCCTGTAGGCCCTTCAGATACTGGAAGGTGGCTATAAAGTCTCCCCAGAGCCTTCTCTTCTCCAGGCTGAACTGGTGCAAATGCTCTGGATCAGCTAAAGGTTGTTTGGGACATCGGGTCAGACTAGAGCTAGTCTGAAATACAGCCTCCTGAAGCACATTTAGGAAGGACAATGGGTCCCCACGGTGGTGTTTCATGCTATGGATAGGCTTCTATTTCCCTGCACTATTTGCTTTTTTAGCAGAGCTGTTATGTCTCCATGGGTCAGTGCAGCAAATAGGATGAGGGAAATGATCCAAACTTTTTATTTTGGTTTGGGTTCTATTTTTGGTTTTGTTTTCTAACAAAAACTTGACAGAAAGAAGTTTTCATTCTGACCAGTTCCCTGAGCAGGTTCAGATAAGTCCCTTGCAAACGAGTGTTGTTGCAACAGAGAGAGGTATAAGGACAAGGTTGCTCTGCATTACTGCTAGCATTTATTCCTCCTACCAGAAAACAGTTTCAAAGAGCCAGGAGGAACAGCCTTCACAGTCCCTTCAGGGAAAGTTTATGCCTTTCAGATATTTAGACTTTATCAGCCTGCAGTGTAATTAATGCTGTCCATCAGTGCTCTGCTGTTAAAAGTTTTTTTCCATGCCTCTGCCATGGAGAGAAATATTCTTCCCCCTTATCCCTAGATTCCTTCCCTCATCTGAACTCAAGAAATCCCATCATAGCACAGGAGAGCAAAATATTCATTTCAAAGCAGGTAGAATTTCCCACAAACTCTGGGAGGGCTTCAATGGCAACCACACAGTCTTAGCAAGACATTCAGAATGCTGTGAACCTACAGATCATAGAGGAGGGTGTTCTAAGAAATGTGTTGAAAACTGCATTTAAGAATATAAAAATGAAATTTGGTCATCGTACTCTTTCATAATCACATTTACAGCGTAAAAATCTTGCCTGTAATCCTCTCTAAACCTCCTCTGGTATTGCATCTATGTGATATGTTCAGTTTTGGTAGTTTAAATTTTTTTCCCAAATACACTTGTTTTGCTTTAATATCTTATTCATACATAAATTTAGGATGTGTTTAGGTCTTGATTGAACTGTAACTTTATAGGTTTGCTTATTTACTGAATACATCCAAGTGAATAAACATGCCATTTCTTTCGTACAAACAAAAGCAAAGTTCCTGGCTTACATCAGCTGCTTGTCCCAGAATAGAATCAAAGGCTGCTGAGGTAGTTTATGTCCCTATTTAGAAATAGGAAAACCTTTGTTTTGTGTACACAGATACTAAGCACTTCAGCTTGAGATGTTAGAGGAAGCTGGGGAAGTTAGCAAGACCAGTGCTAGCTACTTTCTTGGCATGCAGTCTGCCTGTAGCAGTATTTGGTGTTTGTGTTTACTTGCAACATATGACAATTAGTAGACTGGAAAGACATGGTAGTGATATTTAGTTTGAGGCTCATTAAAGGATATATGAAACCATATCTTCCATTTCCCTTGATTCTTATCCCAGCTGCTCTACCATATACCATTTCCCTAACACCAATAAAACCCTGCAACGCTCATTCTTTTCTTATTCAATGAATTACAGGATGCAGCAGCAAACTCTAAACAGAAAATAAAGTGGAGAACAATTCCATAAATACATATTTGAGTAACAAGCATGTTAGCAAAACAGGTATTTTTCAAGAACGTGACAGTAGCAAGCCCTGTAATGCCAATGGGCTTTCAGAGGGAAACTGGGAAATAACATGCATTTGGATCTTTGCAAATTCTTTCTCAAAACACTTTAACACCTGTGGAGATGCATCCAAGCAAGTGCTCTCCAGAAGCTCATGCCTTTTCTGTTCAGCTGCTGCAAACAGGTAGAACTCAGAGTGGGATATAGTGACTAGTAACCCCTATTTCCCCCCATGCCAACTACTTCAGACTTCCAGAACTGGAAAGATTTCTTTGTGTTTGTGGGTAGAAGTTTGAATACAACAGTATGGTATATGTGGGTTTTGTCTTTCAGTTGTCTGTAATTTTTTTCTATTTGAAAACTTTACAAGAGATTTTTACTCAAAAACATTCCAAAGCCTTCTAGAAACCCTGCAACACAGCTAATCCTTTCTTCGGTTCTTCTGCATCTAGCACAAATTCTCCTCCAAGTTTAAAACCTTCAAAAGCAAGTGGAAACTTCTTCAGAGAGACAGCCAGGACCAATGTATTCATGTGAAATTCCCAGCAGAATCAAGTTAGATAGAGGGAAATAATCTGAAGTGAAATCTGGCAGAATGACCAGCTGACATCTGGAGGGTGAGCAGAATAGTGGTATTCCTCCTAGTCACAGTTATCAGGGTAAAAACTGCAGGAAACCAAGCGCTGTAGATTGGTAAAGCACTGCAGCCACTGTTCATCTACCTAATAGTCATCTGGTGGCATGGCTCTGCCTTGGCTGGGAGAGGCAATCTCTAAGCCCTGATCTAGACTAAATTTCTTGGTGACAACAAATCTGAAGGATATTTTGTCCTGACTAAAAATAAAAATGCCTGATTGAATTCAGAGCAGCTTTTGCTGCAGACTGACCTAAATAAACTTCCCTAGTTGAAAGGAACAAGTAGCTCAGCTTTGTAGGTTCATATCTAGTGAAACAACTTTTGTCTAGAGGTGATGGGAAAAGGTTTCATCTTATCTTCAGAAAAATAGGTGAATCCTTTCTCGGGAAAAAGCTAACATAAAAAAATAAACATCAAAAGATGAAACTGAGTGTTGTCAAGAACAAAATGTGTGCTAAATTAGGGTTGTGTGTTTTGTCTTTCCTGTTATTAATGGCATCCTCAGAGGATACTGACTCACTCGATGACTGAAGTGCTTGTGGTTTGGGACCCATCCTGAGCTAATAATCCTGGAACTAGGGAAGCTGTTCCCTTTTCTTTACATAAGGAAGCTTCCAGGCGCAGTCGCCATTTGTTGCAACACCAAGAAACATGAGCAGTGAAGGGCTCAAGTTAGGACTCTCTAAAAGGGACCAAGTTATCATCTCATGAGGTTATCCAGCTACCGGCAAGATTTTCTGATAGGGTACAATCAGGGTTTCGGCAGCCTTTGAGTACTCTTCCTTTCACACCAAGCCAGACCAAGGATTGGTTTTGCTTGTCGTCACTTCACCCTGTCCCTGCAAGGAGGGGTTTGTCAGCTGTGGGCACAGACAGACCTCACCTGTGGTCCAAGGAGCAGAGCTGAGGAGCCAGCAGGGGTGATTCGTTTGCAGTGATCTAGCCTGCCTTCAGATTCTCTCTATGACATAAATTCATGCCATTTCTCTTTGCAATACGCTTACACACATGCAATTGTTTTTGTTTTATTCCCAGAAAGTGATAGATTAAAGGGCTGCACATCTCAGGCTCAGCGCTGTGTTTATACTTGGGCGTTTTAGCTTGATTAGAAATTCAACTCTTCCTGTTACTCAGGTGGCTGGATTACTGCTGTGGAAAGCACCTGCCTTTAGGGAAAGGAGATAAATAATTCAAACCTTGTACTGAAAGTCACCTTCTTCTACTCCCGTGCTTGGTGTTTACTGGGATTTTCTAGCAGTCAGAGTCATTGCAACATCTCTGCTGTGTGAGGCTGGCACTGCTGAAATGAGGCAGCCTTTGTGAGGCCTCTTCTGCCTTCATGCTGCACTAAGTATGTGGCATGCTGGAAATGGAGCTTCCCGATGGGGAGGTGTTAAAGGCTTCTCCTTGTCAGAGTACTTCAGTCAGAATTGTCCTTTTATGTTTTCCCAGTACTTGACCTGACCTCAGCAAGATAGCCCTCCAGCTGTAAAAGCGTAATTAATCCTACAGAAAAAGTGTGTATTTTTAATTTTACTTATGGTTGTGAAGCAACATTTACTAATTCTTAACAGTATAAGTGATTTTGAAAGAACCCTCGCTGAAGAAACTTTAAAACCAAAAACGTCTCCATGTTTAATGTAAAATGCTAATGCAGTTTGAAAACTCTCAGCAGGGTTCTGTTGAGCAAATCAGTTATGCGCGCAGGGAGAAGATGCTCTTAAGATGCTCACAAGCTAGGAACCTGGTGAAGCACTCCTAGGGTTTTCTCCTCGTTCCTCATATATTTCCCTCCAACCTGCTGTTGCTAACAGGTACCTTTGTTTTCCAAGTTATTGGCATGTGAGTGGGCTTTTGGAACTGCCTGGAGCCCTTGCTGAGGCAGGCAGTCCTGTGTGTGTGCAGCACAGGCAGTCCAGGCAGCGGTTCACAGACGCACGCATCACGCTACACGTCTGGCTTGGCTTGATGTCTCAGCTGCATGAAGACGAGCTTGTGCTTCAGTCTTCACTGAACTGGAGTGAGTGACAGTAATCTTGTCTAAGGTGGCCCTTAAAACACCTAACTGCTGTTTAGCAATAAAACCTGGGAACCTAAAGCAATGTGTGAGCAATTTAAAATGTTAATTTTCAACTCCTTCCCATTTTAAACATTTACAGTAGATAACAATGTTTACGAAATACACTCAATGCTATTTTTATCTAATTGGAAGTTACTCCCACAGTCTTATGAGAAATGTGCTGGGATTTACAGCTGTATAGCTGAGAGACAAATTAAGTTCAAGCAGTTGGACTGCACACTGAACAGCAGAGCAGTGGGAAAGTAGCTCCATTTTCAGCTGAGGAACTGTTGCTCAAGCCTCAGTCTGCAAGCGCTCATTAGTACACTCTACTTCATGGACTGGCCAAATCCATAAATCCTTTCACTTCTGGCTAAGCCATGCCTATCCTCTGTGCTGCAGCTTGGAGAGCCCCTGAAGAGGAAGGTTTTGTGCTGCACTCTGGGGTCTTGTGGCTTTTCTGGAGTTCTTCTGCAACTACCTGAGCTCTGGGAGCTGCTCCCTAACCTGCAGCTCCAAAGCACAATGCTAGGAGTGGGTTGGTCTGTAAGAGCATAAATTTGATGTGAGTCTTCCCAGTTCATATGTATCAAGAGTGTTTTGTAATTAAAAGGTCTCTACTGCTTTAAAACTGTCAGTCAAAATGGGTTTCTTTCTGGTCTTGGGCGAATGGGAGATTTTGTTTTCTGAGTGACCTTAAATTACCCAGACTATACAATGGATGGCATGATCAGGACACTCACAGTGACCACTTCTTCCTCTGTAGTCCTCCCCCAGCGTCTTTTGTCCAAACTACATCAGATCCATTCATGAGGTTTTCTTCTTCTTCCAGTCTTACACTATTCCTAAAAAATTCACAAAGGCAGAATTGATAACCCAAAAAATATTGCCAGCAGGAAACAGAATGGAGACTGAAGCATTCTCATCTTGAGAAACAGGCCAACAAAGAGAATATTGTCTTCATTTTGTAAAAGTTTATTGTCAAATTGCTTTGACCTCAGCTTTAGACTTATCTATATGTTGCTCTGTAGCAAAATTTGAAATGCTGACAGAACGGCATCAGTGCTCACAATGCAGTAATCTCATGACATCTTTTGTAGTTGGTCTTTATATTCACCATGATGAAACAGCAGCCAAAAAGGGCACATTATGTCTAATTACCCTGACTGAAACTTGGAAGCTGTGCAGTGGAGAAATACAAATCAGCAAATGTTTTCTTGACTCAACTGCTGGCAGTATTCAGCTTTTGAGATCTTTCAAAATAAAGTATTTATGAAGGTTTTTCACTTAACAAGGTGCAATCCAGCTTCTAAATATAATCTAGTTTTTGCTTGGAAGCCTCCGACAAATGGACAGTACTGAACATTCCTGATAGTGGTGCACAAGTACACATGTAGCTTGGGAAGCAGCTGGTATTTCTTTAAAGAGCTGTGCTTTGTCAGGAACATCACAGGCTACAGGGAGAGTGAGGTCTGCAGACATGAATAAGTCATCCAAGTAGAGACAGGCAAACAATATTGGATTTTTAAAGTCTTTAAGTATAGACTTTATATAAAATCACCAGTCTCTTTCTATCAGACTAGGGTGAAATGAAGAAAACACTGGCAATAAGGAAATTCTGAAACAGTTCTTAAACATTCACATCTCAAAACTCGTACCATCACACTTACATCTAATGACTTGGAGTCCAAATAATTCTGAAGGTAAACGATGTTTTAAAAGATGTCTCAAAATAAATGGCTTTAGGTACTTTAGTTAGGCTGTGACGGAAAATGTGTGCTTCAGAGCTGCTTCCTGGGCTGAAATGTATGCAGTGACAATGGGGGAATTGGTCTCTGAATGCAACTTTTTATGGTCATCTAATTTTTCTTAAACAGAAAAGTGATGATGTACAACGCAGACCTAGTTTTCTTTCACTTACACTTTTTTCACCTGCTGATAAGTCAATTAAGTTAAAGAAGTCATAAAAATAAAAGACAGAAGCAAACCGGATTGAATTTATTAAAGATCAAAAATGAGATTTGGAGAAATATCATTGTATTGAAAAGCTACAAGATGAACCTCATATAAAATTCTGTGGTAGTTCATAATCTTGCAGCATATCTAATGACAGTGTCCTGGAGGACAGGGCAGAATGAACATAGGTCTTTACATAGGAGAGTATGACAGATAAGCTATCAGATTTTCATTTCAGAGTAGAGTTTTTTTCATTTATACTGGATTTATTATGGTAGTTTATAGGGTCAATAAAGCACACCGTTGACTCCAGGGAAGATGACAAGAGATAAAGCAAGCAAGCTGTTACTGATTTGGCTTGGGGACAATGAAATACCTACTGACCCACTCCCTGATCAGTTATTTACTACTTTTTCTCATGGCTAGGTGACAGCTAGCATGACAGATGTCCTTTATGTTTGTTATATAGAAATACTCTAGTTTGCTGGAATACATATATTTGAGATGCTTCAGAATCTCATGATGCACAGATGCGATGCAATGGTCTGTGCAATGAGATGCACAGATGTAGATCTGCAGAAAAAATTGAAGAGTCTCTTGATAAGCACAGAACGATCTTAATAAATTATACTCACCATAAAAGGAATATAATGGGCATGTATGTTTACATGTGCATCTAACATCTGAATACAAGTTTTCATTTTTCCCATATATTATGAAAATTAACAGATGCCAGTACCTTGTCCAATTATAAACAGTGTCAAGATTTTTATTTTAACTTTTGAACAGTGCTTTTATATTTTATGATATCATTGAAAGCCTTTGACAGATTTATATTACGCATGAATTACAACCAGCTGTCAATTACAGGGTTGTGCTTCTATCAAAAGATCCAGGTAATGTCATAAACCACAGGAGAGAAGCCTGATTCACTAAAACCCCACTGGAATTACAGATCTGTAACTTCCACCTTATTTGCAATTTTACCTGCAACCTTATGAGTCCTACTGTCTGTCTATTCTGTTTAATATTAGCACTGTTTGAACTGTCCCCTGCAGAAAAGTCATCAAAATAAAATGTAGGACGATTCATGATGTACACAAGTTTATAGGCCAGTGAGCCCGTCAGTGAAAGTGTCTGTGGTAACCTCCTGGATGGAGAAATTTAGCCCTTTTGATTTTCAGAAAATTTTGCAGATTAAGCCATATTGAAAAAGTCAAGCAAATCTAATAGGTATCAAGGGTTAAATAAATCTAATATCTAGCAATGAAACCATGGAATCCAGAGCTGCAGAAAGCCAGGACTTGCAGAATTTGGCACTTGAAAACAGATCATACAGGTGCAGAAATACAACAGCTGTGTACAATCGTAGCCAAGGAGCAAATTAAAATTGCTCTTGAAATTCCCTTGCAATTAGTGCAGGGACACTGCACATCATCAAAGTCTGTGCTCACAAGTCGGGTTTCACCAAGTGAAATGAATGCTCATGACACTAGCTATGTGTCGGTGTGATTAGCAGTAATTAAACAGCGGGGAAAGTCTCTGCAGACCAAATCTTGGACCCCATTTTGAACTCTGATGTCAAGAAGAATTTCAAAGAACCCGCAGGCCACTATTTTAAGGTCGAAGCCGCATCTGCCGCATTTACATTTTTAACCTTTCATAGAAAGCACTTCTCGAGACTGTAGGCATCCGTAGAACAAACAGCTTCTTGGACATACCACTTTAGTCCATGTGGATTAGTAAAGCTCAGATAATTTCCCCGTATTGATAGAACACCTTTTTCACCACCATCATATTTGCAGATGATTTTTAGGAGAAAGAACACAAATCAGGCATAAGAGAATAACATAATTTCAGTGATTTATTTCTTCTGGAGTGTATTTGGTCAGAGGAAAATAAATCAATACAAAAAAGCCATGTTAATTTTTAATCTTTGATTTTTCAGAGTAAACATACATTCAGTGTTAAGCACATGAATGGTCCCATTTATGTCAATGGAAAATTTCACAAAATGAATCACAGTCCAGTTTATGTCAAGCCTTTACAACACTGCAGAAAAGTGGGCTTTTTTGAAGACAGGTTTTTGTCTGTTAAAATAAACAACTAAAGTTGAATCAGAAAATGCAATAATAAAGCTCCTACCAAGAAAGTTGTGTCCTATATTGACTTTATTTTTTCTTTAATATAATTCCAATGTTAATTCTCCAAGAGAATAAATTAGGGAAAAAAAATATGGAAACTGTATCTATCAAAAAGCATTGTACCCTGGCATGGACAATGCAAAACACTTCTGAGTGTCCACTGTGTCAGGAGAGCGCGTTAAACACAGATGATGGTAACATTTTTAAATGTGCATGTTGGAAAAAAATCTTACTGCCTTCTATTTCAAGCATTGCAAAAGTGTGTAAAATATATACGACTAGCAAACATGATCTTCAGGTCATAGAAATTTGGAGTGAAAGATAATTCAGTTGTTCATTGTGTACAGTTCACAAGTTTTCTATGACTCTGCAGATATTACACCCATACTTAATATTATACATTGTTCATAATATCATTTATGTCATGTCTAATTTAGCATAATGCATGCATTTTTATCAAGATCAGAGACCTACTGTGCTTTTTGAAGTGCCTAACGTTGACAGTGGATCCACATCATCAAAATGAGGTATGTCTATATGATGCAGGATGCAGAGACCTGAATTCTGCACCTGAGTTTGCCAATGATTTTCTTCTTGACCTTGGGGTACTCACTAAGAAGGTCTACTGACACACTGCCAGACAGACTTGACTCCCACAGGATTTAGTAAGCTGTGTGGGAGGATTAGACTTTCAATGCTGTGTCCCTCCATCCATTACCATAGTTGGATCCTCAAAGGGAAGATTACCTTGTTTGCAAAGGTGTCCCTGACAAACATTTAAGACCTGAAATTTTAGCTGATGCTCTTTCCTTCAACTCACCCTAAGCAAAGAAAGACAGAGAAAAACAACCTCCTTCACTGACAGGCCCTAATCCTTTATTGAATCTTCTTGACAGACCATGCCTCCCAACACAGCTGCTTTCTACAGCACCAGCTCCTCATCTGTGGTGAGAACAGCTGGGAGATTGTTGCATGAAAAAAAGAGGGGGGGGTGGAATGATCCTTGGGACCCGTGGTAAGACCTTTCACTTTAGGACGTAGTTCTGTTTGCAGTTTTAAAGTCCTGAAGCTTACGTACATGCAGATGCCATATCAAAATGAACAAATAAGTAGTCTGCGGAGCGAAGCAGGGAGCGGACAGGAAATGCCTTAAGGTAACCCTGGCAACCTTAATTTTCTCCATTTGCGCAGTCTTTAGTTTTGTCATCAGACAGTAATGACTCTCCTTCAGCAGACTTCCCTGCCAGATGTTTACAGCAGCATGAGCAGCTACCAGGTTTAAGGATCTAGGTAGTCTGTGCTGGAAAAATAACAAAAAACCAATTGTAAAACCTATGTGGAAATGTACCTCTCTTTCATCTCTGACAAGAACCCCATAGATCCTGTGCATTCAATTTTCCCTTGTAAGACAGGGGGAAAAGTGAGGGGAAGTGAGCACAAAAAAACTATGAATAGTCCATCTTACATGGAAATGATACTTCTAGGATGTCAACATGGGTTTATCCAACTCCTCAATACATCTAAAAAGCAGCTGTGTTGCTGGAAGTCCAATTCTGACCACTACCAAGCTCTTTCTCTCAAGGTTTCCCAGCCATCAAGTTTATTTTTCAAACAAGAGCTTGCTCACGTTACTGAAAATACGTATTCATTATATTAAAATTTTATTTTCAATATACAACAAAATGTTTTTCAATATATAAAATTTTCAAACAAAAATCAAATTTCTTTATAAAGTCACTTTTGTGAGAAATTGTTCCCCTGGAACTCTCACAGATGTGGAGGCAACAGAACAGTAACTGTTACTGTTATATAGTCACTGTTTATAGCAAATGCTGTTGCTGATATTTTAATTTTATTTTATAGAGAGACTGCAGCTGGAAATGCGGTAAGGTTGTTCTCCCCACCCCCACTGGATTAGCTACGCTAGGCTTTTGTGTTGAGAAGACTAGCAAGTGTAGTTTTCCTTGGTACTAAAACTATAAACAATAATCCCTTCCTCTTCCCTCTAGCCAGTGCAGCTAGTAATCAGGCTAAGAAGAGCTTCTAGAGCAATTGAGGAATATCTGCATTAGTGTGTAGGAAGTATTAAGTACTAAAGAGGCAATTGGCTACTAATTTATCCAAGATAAATACTTCTGCAGGAAATTACAGAAGTAAAGATGGTACAGAGAAAAAATAAGTTTACCCATCCTGTCTAAACTGTAGCATTTATTGGCTGAGTAACCAGCCACTTTATTATTTGTTTGTGAATACAAGGGTTCTAGGTATGTCACATTCACCATTTTGCAGTTATAGGTGGACCAAAGTTGTAAAGCAGAAATCTGTGTTTAACTCAAAAGAGAGTAGGAGGCTGTGATCTATTACTGTTGAAGCATGAAAAAGAAATGCCTTTGAAAAATGAGTCTGGGGTATCTGCTGTCAAAAGAAAATACAAAAGTACACCAGCAAGAGTAATAAGTAAAATAGAAAAGATGAAGTAATAATAAATCAAGCATAGAAGTCATCTAAGAACCTTGCAAGGTGATGTGCCAAGTACTGCAACATCTGGAAAATACCTCCAAATTTCAATCTCTGGACTAGAAGGCTCTGATGAACGAGGTAAGCAGATCACAGGCATCCATTAATAACCCCTCATGTCTCTTCTGGGCTCAGTTATCCCTTGCAACAGATCTCATGCTAAAGCTTGGCATGTCGACCTCAAAACTACAATCAGGTTATTAATCAAAGAGTTTCAGAAGTATTTATGACAATTTCTTTTCCCTATTTTATCTCCCATTACAACAGGATGCAAAGGCATTCATACCCAAGGGCAAATACAGTCTTGCTACTTCAAAATAAGAATTTCAGTGTGGAGTCTGAAATCAACTGAAAACACTGGTCCAGTCCAAAGATAGTCTGTCTATTTAATCAAAAAAAGAGGGGTTACAGGTCACCCGATACCAAAAATTGGGTTGGGTTGGTTTGTGTGCAGTGGTTCTTTCTCAACTCTCTGCCTCTACGTTTTCCTCCTTTAGGATTATGATGTGGGCTGGTGTGAGGTGCTAACAGATGGGAAGGGATGGCAAAAAGCACCTTGTCTTGTCAGGTTTCCCCAGGGTGGGTCTGCCACCACTCACAGAGGCAGTGTTTTCTCTGGCCCACGGCATCAGGAGCAGGGTTGTTGCAGATGCCCACCGACCAATCTAGCTCATCAGTCTTGGCCCCTATCCAGGCCTGGGCGGAATGGAGCCAGAGGGATGCTGGCAAGGGGAGGCACCAGGGGGAAGACAGAAGTGTTGGGATTTGAGGGTGAACCGGAGGAACAGCTAGGAACCCATGGCAGCAACCCTGTGGGAGACACCCCGATGGTGGTGGAGCAGATGTGGAGCCCACAGAGCCTGGAGAATAAGGTGCCCTACAGAGACTGCTGGGCAGCTCTTAGGTGGTCTCCTTGCCAAAGAGCCCTCCCACCAAGCTAAAAGACATGGCTCTGTCTCCAGATAGGCCTCAGCACAGGCGGTTGCCGGCATATGGCTGTGTGTGGCTCCTTGCCATATGCCAGGCAGGGAACAAGGCTGCCATGCTGACCTGGGCACAGAAAGCAACCCACATGCCTTCCCCTGGCCACCAGCTCCATGGGTGGTAAGGTATTAGGAGGTGGACTCTAGACCTGACCAGGCACGCGCGTCACCATGCTCTAACTAGATCTCTGACGGGATCATAACTAACTTTGAAACATGATACAGAATTCTTGGAAGAATCCCTGATCTGGTTTTCCCTAGAACCTGGACACCACCTCCCTGGGCAGGCACTACTTCAGCAAGAAGGCAGAGTACTCTAACAGTACTGCTGGTAGTTTCTGGTAAATGCAAGGAAGTGCCAGGGGCTTGGCATTTAAAAACAAACAAGCAAGCAAGCAAACAAAAAGATTTTGCCCAAAGCCACCTAAAAGCATAGCTACTTGACTTTTAAGGTCTGGTCAGGAAGATTGACAGTCCAGATTCATGGACTGTCAATCCATGTCTAGAAGCAGAATGAGGTGGGGGGAGGTTGTGTTTCTTCTGTCCCCACAGCTGTTCTCCCAAGCTCTGGTGAGTAGCAGGGAACCTCTTACGGCCACGTGAATAATAATACCACGCATCTGGGACAAAGGCAAAATCCAGGCAAGTTGTAACCAAAAGGTTTAAAATAGAGATTCACTTCAATAGTTGAATTCTCAGGATTAGAAACTTGCAAGAAGCTTTAAAAAAACATAATTTGGATAAAATGCTTTTCCTGAAGTATTCACTAAAGAAAAAGTGTAATTAAATTTTCAATCCAGAATAAAGTGTCAGTGGAAATGAGGAAGACGTGCCAAAAGAACCAATAGTTTGGTGGTTAAGGCAGATCATCTGCTGTGTGGGATAATAAAGTCCAGATCCCGCTTTAAATTAGGGAATGTGATTTTCTTGCTATTAATTTAATTGTTTTCTTATTCATGCCAGGAGCAAATTTAAATTTACTTTTGGGAGGTCAAAATTCACTTCATGTTCTTGCAAATGGGCTGACTTATTTATAGTGCATAATATTAGTAAAAATAAGTTTTTTTGGGGGGATAATATACATTTGCATTAGCTGACAGCTTTGGATTTGATCTATATGGATCAGAAACAGTAAGAAGTTATTTACTGGTAATTAATAATTCTGCCCACATTTTTTCCAGGGCTATAAGTGGTTGAATAATATTCACCAGATACCAAACAGCAAAAAAGGACATGGGAAAGTGAATTACCTTCACCATCAAATTTACATCTATATGCATAACCAGCAGTTGTGTTTCTGCATTCTCCTCATTTCCCCATGAGAATGCAGTAATCCTACTATTCCCATTCAGGTAAATTCGTTTTTTTCTTTCTTTATTGTGAAAATAGCAACAAGATTTGGTCCATGGGGAAATAAAACTGCAGCAATACTTTAGATATTTTATGCATAGTATCATTAGTGTCTTTTAATTAATAGCTTTGATAGTGGAGCTTCCATCCCCACTGCTCCTTCAGCTTCTTGATCTGAGCTTGTTCTCCAGGTCAGCAATTCGAGACATCGACACTTTTCAGTCTTTATTAACCTCGCTGTTATATTCACTTGTTGGTATTTTCATACCTCTTTTATTTCTTAAAGGCTTCTCCAAACTTAAATTAAAGTTCAATGGTACATAAAGCACTTAAATTGGTTTACAACTAACATAATAGAGTTTTGCTTGTAAGAATAAGGGAGTTTTCAGTGGTATGATGTGCAAACCAAGCTGACATTCCCAGCTAACATAGGCTAAACACCACATCTCAGCATTTGGCAGAACAGCTTCCATACAAATTCTCCCTAAAATCAACTAGGATTTTAAATTAAGTACACTTAAATTAACCTGATAGCCTGAAGGCAGGGGCTGAAAGAGCCAGCGCTTGTTCCCTTTTCTGCAAGCCCCACTGGAAGCATCAGGACTGAAGCCTCAGTGAGGAGCCAGCATGGGCAACCGTGGGAGCAGCTCACCGAAAACCGGCAAGCTTTTCGTGCACTGCGGGAACGTGCTCTGGGCTGTGGGAAACTGTACCTGGGGCTCTCCCTCTGGGCTAATTTACATGGGCTTCCCAGTGTCTAGCATCAGTTCACTTATCTCTACATCTCCAGTCATTTAATTCAAACCCCTTTTAATTCAAACCCCTTTTGATTCAAACCCAAGAAAACTCCTTGTAATTCAAAACCAAGTTTGGCACAAGCTTGGTTAGAGCTGATGGGTATTCAAGGAGTTTTCGGGCTAGTTTTTATTTCCAGTTTATGAAACGTACTGAAACAGATTCATATACACAGGTACCTGGAACTCTATAGTATTTTTGGAAATAAACCACTCCTGCATAAGAACCTGTAAAGTCTAATGTTTGTAATTTTCTATGGCATTTTTTATGCATGGATCTCAAAGCCTTTTCCAAATATTAAATGTGCTTAAACACTATCCGTGTTATTCCCATTTTAAGGAAAAAGTGACACACAAAGAGACTGTGGAACCTGGCAAAAAGTGACACGTAACCCAGACATCCTGGACTCATGCCTTAGTCAGAGAACAATTCTATTGGGACTAAATATTCAGCCTGCCCTGCTAAAATTAGCTAATTAGTAGGATTATGAAGGGAGAGACTTAATATTCTAGTAAGACCTGTAAGATGGCTATAGTTTCTAATACTTGAAAG
>NW_010297886.1:21576-41092 GCF_000700745.2 Antrostomus carolinensis
TTAACCACTCACCAATACATTACCATTCACCACCAACAGCAACAAAAAAAAGGTAATTTGCTTTTGTAAATAGTGAACACATGGACAGTAAACAAAAAGAAAAATCATAAATGTTAATCACCAGGGAACTAGAAGAGTTCTGGTAATCCATCTCCCAAATGTAAGCTTTTATAGCTTTTATAAAAGTTTTTTTAAAAGTTAAGTTAAATTTTCAAATGTGCATACATTGGATAAAAAACCAATAACACAAAACGATATATCATGAGAGATTTATAATAATAGAGATTTACAGTGATACTAAACATGTAAGTTTAGTAATTAAGTGAACAGAAAGTGAACAAAATTGAAAAACTAAAATGTTATTTAAAAAACAACAGGTAGCAGACCTGCTACATAAGTTAGGGAAGATTTGCTTCTGTAAATTCAGAGACCAATTTTCAAAGAAGATTTGAAGGCAATAGCAAGTCAAAATACAGCTTAGCAATGTCTAGGAAGATATCTCTTCTATTGTGTTATTAACAATGTAAAATTATCCTAACCTACACAAAATATTATTATGATAAGGTAAATAAGCATATTTACTGATAATATCAATTATCCTGTCTTGCTTAAAGTAATTTATTAGTAGATTAGCAATATAACAGGCTCTGACTTCTGCCCCTGGAAAGCCTCTCTGTTTCTCAGTTCTCTTTGGCAGTGACTTCTAGACGTTTTATTTTCTTTTGGCATAAGTGAAATTTAACTGAACATAGTCTTCTCCTGATTACTTTTCATATATGCAAAGTTGCTCTCCATACTATCATATTCTGCTCTCCATGTTAGCATATTCTTCTGTCTCTTAAGATTTCCCTATGCTATTTCCTATATTTCCCTTTCTGGGTACAGTTAAGCGTAAAGGACTGAAAAGTAAACAACATGTCTTGTTGTTTACTAAAACAAAACTAAACAACATGAAGGTCTAAAGCAATGAAATGTTTCAAGTTACCTTGGATCCAACAAAATTAAAGAATGAGGATATATTTGCATCTCTTGAAATGTTCTGGTCGCCAAACAGTCTGCTTTCAACATAGGTGACGACACAGCAAAACTGGAATATTGTCTGTGACAAGGCTTAAGTGGCTTGTCGGGAACTTTAAGGTTGTTTTCCTTTACCGAGGTTTACCTGGAATGAGTCTGCTGGGCCAGTGTCACCAATTCCTTCAGGTCACCACGAGGCAGAGTGGTGTTTTTTTTCCTGTACCCTGGGCAAACCTCTGTTAAAATTAGGAGATAGGTTCAATTAATCTCAGGTTTGTATTTTGAGGAAATTTAGGCTGCTGTTAATTATAAGGGTCCTTTTACGTAAGTAATCAAAGCAGAGTAAACAGGCTATGGAGGTGGTTGGCAGATACAGGACTGCTAGAGAATACCTTACAGGAAAATGATTCTGCAGAAAATGCAAAGCCACCAGTACGGTATTCTGCTAGTTGTCCCTGTCAGCAGCACACCTCCTCTCTCCAGCCCTTATTAATCTCAGCTGGTCCTACGAGTCTTTGGCTATGTTTATACCGCACCATAATTAGCGTCCGGTACAGATGACTGGGAACTCGACAACCAAACCCACAGAAGATACCAATGAATAAAATCAGATTGTGGGAATGTGGTAATATCGATGGAAATTTCATTTGGGAAGACTTCTGATCCAAATTATATACCTTACAGTAGCCAATAAGCTAGGCTCAGTTTAAAATTGGCCCTTGGTCTGATTCAAATCTGCAGCCTAACTGCCAGGCTGCAGATGAACACTGAGTGGATTTCCCAGTCTCTGCTGTTGAAATGGCCCCCTTCTCATGATTTCCATGATGTTCTGTGGAGCAAGGACCTGAGCCTTAGTTCCCACCATCACAAGTTACAGTCCTCACAGCTAGGTCTGCCAAAATATTTAATGATTAACATGGAAAAGCTCCAAAGGGAGAAATGGAAACATCCTGCCCATTGCTAGTTTTTCCAAGAATAGTCAGCCTGGAGGTGGGGGGTAATATGTTACCAGACAAATGATGATGCAAGACCAAGGACTTAACCCAAGTGGCCTAGAAGATCACCCAGGCACATTAGCTATTTTGGGGACAACCTCCTTCACCATTTTGGTGGATTTGGAACAGTTTTTAACACACAAACTGGTGTGGTATAGGAGAAAAAAAAAATCAAAATCCACATTCCCACCCAGTTCTAGCCCTGTGGCTATATGGAGTTCCACCAAAAGCTCATCTGGCTCCCAGGCCTCTGAATCTAGGCAAACACAAAGTTTGCTTAAAACTGTTTCCTGCACAGAGATTACTCTAAGTTAGTTCTGGCCCTTCATAATTCTGTTCTGCATCTGCAGAAGAAACAGTTTAGGGAAGATTTAAAGAATACATTTGACTTAATCCTAGCTTGCTTTGCCCACCCCTCCATGATCCTCAAATACAGACTTTCATATGTAGCTCTCACTCTGCCTGTGAATACAAGAAGAAGATTTGTATGGCAGTAATGCCCAGGAGTGCTGATCTCTAGTGTGGTCCTACTGTCCTCACCAATGTAACAAGGAGGGCCCAGTCTGAAGATCATCCTCTCTCACCTACATCCTCCAATACTTATTATATCATCCAAGGGGTTGGTTTTTGGCTTTGTATTGCTTATTTGTCTGTTTTTAAAGTAGATAAGCTAGGAGACAGAGGACAAACACTGACTGGTCAAAAGCACAATGTCTCAGCAGGTTTGGAGGACTTCTGTATGGAACTCTGGGCAGGAAGTAGTGTATTTGGGAACTGTAACAGCTCTGCAGGTTTCCGATTCAGCTGTTACCCAGGTGGGCCCTGAAGGAATTTCCTTTTAGAAATGAAAGAAAAACATATGGTAGTATCTACATGCACTATTAAAGAACTTAAATATAAACATAGCATCCTGAATTATTTTTTATTTAGAACAGATGGTATTTAAAAAGGGAATAAAAAGGAAGTACTTAAGATGGGATATGCACAGTACAAAACAGGTGAGTCAGAAGAAAGGTTCCAATCTTGTTTAGCAAATTAAATCTCTTGCTGGAAAAACAAGGCTACTCACATTCTCAACAGACTGGCAGTGAAAATAAAATTAGGGGCCTCATTTCCAGCCCTTTGTGCATGTGTCAAACGTTGACACTGTTTTAATTCAGGAAACGTGATAGACAGGACTTGCAATGATGATGCAAATCATGACTGAAGTGTACCAGCAAAGAGCTGCAGGGGGTGAAGGAAATATGCATAATGTCCACGGAGTCTGGATCTGCTCTGCACTGTCAGTCACCCCATGCGGCAAGAACTGCTGCTGTAAACCATCAAAGGTTGGGGAATGTTAACCTCCTGCGACTCTGGCTGGAGATGGGAGGATGGTTAAGTCTGTCTTTCTCATTCTCTGACACATCACAACTTCATTGCGTCACAGGACTGTTGCAACCAGCCACTGATAGCTTCTTTCAGATCATCAGCTCTTCTAACGTCATCAGCTTCCTAGGTGTCAAAGCACTTTCTCAGTTCTTTTTTTTAAGCAACCCAGAAGGGATTACTGTGTTTATGGTGCAGAACTAGGAGTCCAGTAGTCTTTATCTTCTTCTCCCTGTAATACTGCTAAATTCTTGTCTGACCTTTGTTTGGAACATGGTACCATGAGTCAGTTTCCTTGTATTTAAAAGAAACTAAAGCTTCCCCGCATCCCACAAGACTTGTCAATTCTATTTAATTACGATGAAATACATGATTCTTTTTGTAATAGTGTAATACATGCAAATATTTGATTCTTCATTATGTTAAAGTCATAACCACAAACATGACATGTTGCCCAATACCAACAGGGAATCAGAAAGCGTTTCATCAGAACAGTTCTTAATGGTGCTTTAGCAAAGATACCTCCGATTTGTAATTTTCCTTTTGCAGCAGATGTCACAACAACTAATGAGAGCTTGTTCACTGATATAATCCAGCTTTGTATCAGGCAATTCAAACTATTAATCAAAAATATTCATTTGATCCTCAAAATCCAGGTGATGAGCTTATCTTTCAAGACTTGAATAATTTCTTTTAGCCTCCTACTCTTCATATTTTTTCTAATGTTTTCAGATTTTTCCAGAGCTACAAAGACATGCAGTTCTTAATTTAAAAATATAATATAGTCTTTCATTTCTAGAGTTGTCTTTAAAAAGCACCTATCACTTCACTTATCCTTGAAAATATCTCAAGATTAACCTAATATTAGCACTAAAACCTGCATGACCTTAAGAATTAAAGTTCAAGGGAGGGAAGAGTCATGTGATAAAAACATGTATGCAGTATGCCAGCATGTAAATGTACAGGTATGTAGTCCTTCTAGAGGACTTCCTCATCTCTGTATCAATAACATACATTATTGAGATTTAATGTGTTAAGATTTTTTTAAAATTCAGGACATACAAGCAATTTGTAAATTTACATGTTTGCTGCCGTGAAATCACTGCTCAGCAGAGAGCTCACATTTCCTTTTTTGGGCTTTTACTGCTCATGTAGAAGCTGAAGCTCTTTGTTTTTCCCTTGATGTCCCTGACAGTCCAAGCTGAGCTTTGGCTTTCCTAACCCCACCCCTGCATGCCTGGGCAATATTTCTAAAGCCCTCCTTTGTAGCCTGACCCTGCTTCTGCCTCCTGTACGTGGCCATTTTGCAGTGAGGCTGTGCCACGAGTTCCCAGCTTAGTTAAGCTGGGCAACCTGTTCCAGTGTCTCACCACCCTCACAGGAAATAATTCCTTCCTAAGGTCTAATCTAAACCTACCCTCTTCCAGTTTAAAGCCATGTCTCCTTGTTCATATTAATCAATACAGTTTTAAAAAGCATGATTAAAGGCATCCTCCTTTGTTCCTCCTCAGCATCTCAACTCTTCATTTCTAATCACTCCCAGAAATAAATGTCACGGGGCTGAAACAGTACTAGAACTGCTGGGAAAACTGGCCAAGGAACACATTTTCTGGGACACCTTCATGCAGTATAGTGGAGCACATAATTACATTCTCTTCTTTGTGGGTCGCTTTTACTTCTACCGCATCTGGAGTTTTGCAAAGATTAAATCTATCTCAATGATAAGAATGCCACTGGAATACAGCATGATGGACAGTAAATAGTAGACATTGTATTCCATGCAATAAGAATCTATAGCTGGGCTGGAAGGGGTGGAATGGACTGCACCCACAGGTTATTTTAGAGAGGTTTCTGAAGAGTTGCAGAAGTCATACCTAGCTCTGATCCGGCTCATATTATGGCTGTTGCAAACTGCTGTATAACCAGAGAATCCCACTGTTTGTCAGTCATAGCTGTTTACATGCACAGGACAATTCTGGTAACCTTTTTCCAGGCTCCTGAGGGCACCACCAACCCTGACTGTCCCTGCCTGCCACCCCAGGGCTCCCCCCACCCTCCCCATGGCCCAAGACCCCATAGCAGCCCCCTGGGGCTGCCAGCCCCTGCCCCAGAATGCTGCAGAGGGGCTGGGCTCCTGCCCTGACCCAGCCGAGGAGCCCCAGCACTCTCAACCTGTGCAGCATCCTGAGCACATTGCAATCATTTAAGTGATCCGTGTTATTAACAGCATCCCTATGAAATGGAATATCAACCATCCTTTATAGAAAGTAAATGAAAGTCTTTAATTTCATCTGGAATTATATATGTATTTGGTTAAAAATCCCAAGATGGAAGCATGACTCACTCACACATGGTAAAATATAACTAAAATGCATTTTTTTTAGTAAGCAGTTTTATTTTTATCTAACTGAGTTTTAAGTGGGAAACTTACTTTTAATTAACTTAAAAATAAAACAAAACAAAAAACCAGTCAGACTTCTATTAATGTTTTCTTTTGTCAAGCTCTGCAACTGATTGGAAAGAGAGTCCCCACGGAGAGGAGCCAAGGCTGAACCCCTGCCAGCCAGCCGGCTGGAAGCGGGAAAGTAGGCTTGTAGCTCCAGGCTGGCCACAGCACATCCTCCTGCCCAGTACCCAGTGGGCATCTCTGATCAGAAAACCAGAGATACCTTTATTGGTAAGATACGGGAGCACAGGACTCCTTTAGAAACCAATCTTTGTTCACTTTGTTCTTTATGGAAAACTTATTTTAGACAGGTCTGTGAAATACAGCTTGCCATAACTCTGTTTTGTTCATCAGCAAGTGCATTCCAGTACTTAACAAATGAGACTGTCTCTCTAGCACATATAGCTGCTGTATATAGCAAGCAATTCATCCAATGCAGTACCATATAGCAGTGCCAGAAGCAGAAGAAAAGTAGGAATCCCAGTTCCCTCTTTCCTGACTAATAGTGAAACTATACTTTCTTTAGTTTTTCTTTATGATGTAAAGTCTATCACTCTTTACAGTGATTACATTTATCTACCTGGATTGATGGAAGAAACTGTCTTTTACTATGCTTGCTATCAGAACTTCTCACAGCACTACTCTAATGCATAAATCTTACTCCTGGGCTACTTAAATGCTGACTGACACAACTGTTAAATGGGCAGCTTCAATAAAACACCTTCAGTTCTACAGTTTCACAATGCCTGGGATCTCAAGATTTAACACCAGGCTGTAGGTACAGAGGAGCAAAATTCTGCAGCCCTAAAAAAAGAGAGGCTAAACAGTGTGACCATATCATGAATCATCTAAATTCCTTTCTGCCCACACTCTTTGGAGTTATTTATGACAAATTCAACAAGTTCAGAAATGGGAAGAATGTAACAAACAAACGGCATTGTGTTTCAGCTCCGGCTACTGTCAAACCAGGCTTTTGACCCAGATGGACCTGTTCTGTCCTTCCTTACAGCTTGTCACTGATCTGAGAATGTGCAGTACCTACAAGCACAATTGCTCTCCCTTTATTTGCAAGTTATACCTTTGCAATGCAGAACCATCAAAATGCTAGGCCCCTTGTGATTACTGTCCTTTAAAATGGATATTACATACTGCTCACAAAATCTATCGAGGCTAATGAAGCCCTTTGCAGGTAGAAAAGTGGAGTATTTGCCCCTTGTTTACATGCAAATTTGAGAAATAGCTTCATCAGAAAAGTGATTTTAGTAGTACTTAGTGCTATGACCTTTCCACAAAACAAGAAATATTCTCCTGCCAATTTAAAAATTAATTACAGAAGGAAGGTACCAAAGTAAAAACACTTCTGCAGTCCTGCAGTATTTGTCAAGAATACGTTGAGAAAAGAATGCCTAACAGACTGTCGACTACTATGGGTGCCCCTTTCTTCTGCAGCCACATGTCCCCAGTTCTTGTACCAGCTTGTGCCAGTTTGATCTGGCAGTAAACCACTTCATAGTAAAAAAGAATAAAACTTTTCACTATTTCACTAGGTTTGTTTTTGATTGGTTTCACACCCTAGAACATTTATCCAGAAATCACCAAAGCAATATTGTTGTTGCAAATGAGGGGATTGTAGCAGTGCTGGTTTAGATAAATTTGGGCCACCTTGAAGCCACACTGTGGGGCTAATGTCCTAGACAGAGACAACAATATTTCAGCTGTATGCAATCTTAGCTGCCGATCTCCATTTGATTCTGTATTTGGTTTCACCTTGCACCAGCATTTATTTTCCTCTGATGGTATCAAAAGCCACTTACCATTAAAGTTCTTGGAGAACAACGAACACGTTATATATTGTTTTCTTCTCAGAGTTCACTATGATGCACAATGACGTTATCATGAAAAGAGGAACACAGTACCAAGCAGCACCCAGTTCGTTTCAATTGTATTGCAATCCTGAAGGGATCTGCCCAACAATACTCTTGAAAAAAGTATTTAAGTTCTGTGGGAAATGTCACAGACTTCCATTGAAGCTTTTCCTTCCTCAATACAGCAAACACAAGCTTAATAACGTGAAGGAATATAGCCCTCATATTCCCACAAAAACTATTTCAGAGCATTTGCTGGTCTGCTGTAGAAAAGCAGAGCATGAAACCAATGGTAAATGGTATTATTTTACATTACATGTATACTTATTGTTTCATAGCATAATGTTCAATGAGGAAATACCTCTGACAGACTGCACTATGAAAGCATGGGATTAGCAGCAGAGTCAGGACTAAATTAATAAAAGCAAGACTCTAAACATTCTTTCTTTGGAGACATCCTCCATTTCAGGTCTCTGTGAAAGGACACACAAAAGATAAGACAAGACAATTGTCTTATAAGGCAAGTTGTTGAGGGGAGAAATGTAAAGAGAGATGTCTAACTGAAAGATGCTATGAAGTTTAGCAGGTGATGAAACAGCAGATGAAATTCAGATAAACGTAGAGCAATCCTAACTTTACATATCAACTAGTATAGGATCTGAACCCAGTGTCTACCCAGTAACCAAGATCTGGGGGTTATGCTTTCCTGGAAACCTTGGCTCAGTGTCCAATAGCGAACACAAAACCAACCACATAAAAGGAAATTCTAAGTAAGGAATGGAGAACAAGGAAGAAGATATCATGCCATGAATCAGCTTATTTGTCCTTACGTTCTTAATCAGATCCTGAATCAGATAAAGCTATCTGCTGCCAGGTAGCTGCTCCAGTTTCACCTGTGATTGAAAAATAATGATTTTTTTGGCAACAATAAGCACTGTGAAAGGGTTAAATAATGAGTATCATTTTTGTTTTGGAGTATTAGTCACATCTAACTGTTTCAAACCCTAGGCATCCTTGACCATAATAAAGCATATTGTCTGAATTATTCTTTAAGTTTAAGAACATCCTTCATAAACCACATATTGAATTTGTTTCAGTGCAGGTAATTCAAGTCTCCAGACAAGTGAGGTTGATCACCATGATATATTTTATCCTCCTAGACTACTCACAGTGGAAAGCACACAGTGAAGCACGCTTATTGATAATCCTTACCATTATCTCTACACAATGTGGGTTCTGAAGACCTCTATCATATTGCCTTTTAAATCCTTTATTTTCCAAATTGACAAATCCTACCTTTGCCATTCTTCTGGCACATACTTGATCATCTTTGTTAATCTTCTTTGGGCAGTTTCAGTCAGTTTTAGTCAACCTTTTTCCAGTTTTAGTCAAGCTTTTTTTTTTTTTTTTTTTTAATTATTTTAAGGAAGGCAGAACTGCATGTATTATTAATGCTGAGGGCAAACAATGCACTTATGCGTGCAAAACAATGCTATTTTTTTTTGCTCTTCATTCTTTTCTAAATCATACCTAGCTTTTATTTTGCCTTTTAAACTGCTACTGAATAGACATTCAATTGACATTTTTCATTGAATTGCTGCTCATAATCCAAAAGCTTCACTCCTGAATGTCATTGACCAGCGCAGAGCCCATTATTTTATGTAAAATGTGATTTTTTTCCTCCTTACATTTAACTGCACTGAATTTTATCTAACATTTTATTGCCTGGTCAATATTCTCAAAAAGTCTTCCTATACCTCTTCACTGTGTGTCTCCATCCTTACTATTGTCTTAATCCTTACTATCAGAACAACTTCATATCTTCTGTAAATCATTTCACTTATCACTCGCTCTCTCCCTTGTCCTCCCCCTACTCAGCCATTTCAACAGCACAGGTTTGGGCATGGAACCCCACAGACTTCTATCACTTCTCTTAATTGCTGTATGGATGTTTTCCTTCTATCCCTTGCACCCTATCTCATAGCCAATCCATGTCTTACCCCATGGCTCTTTGGATTCCCAAGGGCTTTTAGAGGAAACTAGCTTAACTGTTATGAACAAGCCATTTTGTCTCTTCTGAAATAGATCACAAATTCACATGTCCAATAATTCAATCATTTATTGGAGTTTTACTAACTTGGTGGGTATAAATTTCTTGCTACAGATGTGTAGTTTCCCCTTCATTCTCCCTGGAACCTGTTTTAAAGACTGGCATAACATTTGCCATTGGACCAGTCCTCATGTACCAAAATAGTTTTAAACTGAGAGGTTACACATTGCCATTGGCAATTCAGCTATTTCACCCTTCACTTCTCTTGAAGCACTTGGGTGAACATTGTCCGTCACTGGTTAGTATTTGCATTGTCAATGTTTCCACAACCTCTTTAGCCACTTCAGTGTCAGACATACTCTCTGAGGAACATCTTCCCTCTCCAAAGGGATCCAGCACAGATCTACAATTTAGTCCACAGTGAAAGCTTATGTAAAGAATTCATGTGGCTTCTCAGCAATCGTCTTGCTCACTTAGTGCTTGTTTAATGCCATGAGCACTATTTGGCTTTGCAGCCTCTCTGGTGTGCTTCCTGCTCTTGATACGTCTGAAGGAATATTTAGTATTCATTTGATCCTTTTTGCTCATTGTTCCTTGAGCTCTATTTTGACATGCACTATTGCATTTATACAATTAATTTGCCAGATTTTACAATCCTTTGTCTTTTCCTTGTTTGGATACAACTCCAGCTTTTTGAAAGATGTCTTCTTATTCTAATAACCTACTCATTGTGCTGATTAGACATGCTTGCTTCCTTTTAACTCTTATTCAAGCCTTTCTTAACAGGTGGTACACATTACTGCTAGTCTCCCAGTCTGCTGTCCTTCAGTAACCTCTTTGTAGCCTGAAAAGATTTACTCCCTTTAAGTTCAATTTAACAGATTCCTGATTTTCACATATTTCCTCATTTTGGAGTTGTGTACCACTGGGGCAGTGGTGGTGGGGGGGTGAGGCTGACCTTTTTACATCTGTAAGGATGCCGAATTTGAATCTAGGACTTGTTTGCGTTCCCATTAAAATCAACACTGGTTGTATCTAAGGAGGGATAGGTTAAGAACTCCTGGTCAGGACTTACTGGGTTTTAAAGGAGTAATTTCTTTTGCTGTCTCAAAGCCGCTTAAAAATCGGTAACATGATTAAGATCTACTCAAGGATTCTGGCATAATAAAAGTCAGAGGTACTAAAAAATTTGTGGTAGGAATTAATTAGACGATGGGCTATATTAGCAACATTAGCAGACTTCAAGTTAAAGAATAATTTATACAACTAAGAGCAGTATCCTTTTGCTGTTTATTTAGTAGTGCCATTTATAAACTATAATCAACAATCTCCTCTTTATTAACTTTAATATGTTATATATGTTATTTGGAGTATGTCAACCATAGATTTAAGTAATTAAAAGATAGAAAGCCATTAAAAATACACAATAATCAGTGAGAAAGCTGACACATTAAGCATTCTTTAGCTCATTTTTAAGCTGGTACTTTACTAAATCCCTACAAGCTCTCTAGATCTTCTGATATGCCTGCAGAACATAGTAGTTTGAAAATATCAAATTAACTTTTGTAAGAGCCCTTTTATGACATACATTTATTCTTTTATGGACGACTTCCCTTTTTTAAAGCAGAATCCTGTCAGAAAAACTCCCCCTGTACCCTGCTCTCGTAAGGCCCCACCTGGAGTACTGCAGCCAGTTCTGGAGCCCCCAACACAAGAAGGACATGGACCTGTTAGAACGAGTCCAGAAGAGGCCATGAGGATGATCCAAGTGCTGGAGCACCTCTCCTATGAGGACAGGCTGAAAGAGTTGGGGCTGTTCAGCCTGGGAAAGAGAAGGCTCCAGGGAGATCTTATAGCGACCTTCCAGTACCTGAAGGGGACCTACAAGAAAGCTGGGGAAGGACTTTTTATAAGGTCAGTTAGTGACAGAACAAGGGGAAATGGCTTTAAGCTGAAAGAGGGGAGGTTTAGATTAGATATTAGGAAGAAGTTCTTTAGTGTGAGGGTGGTCAGACACTGGCACAGGTTGCCCAGAGAAGTTGTGGCTGCTCCTCCCTGGAAGTGTTTAAGGCCAGGTTGGATGAGGCTTTGAGCAACCTGATCTAGTGGAAGGTGTCCCTGCTGATGGCAGGGGGGTTGGAACTAGATGATCTTTAAGGTCCCTTCCAACCCAAACCATTGTATGATTCTATGATATTATTCAGTAAAAAAATCTGTTACAAATTTGGCTCAGATTTGCATTATGGTATAGGAAATCATTAGTCCTCTAAAAATACTTGCAGTGCCTCCAAAAAGTTTTACTAATACTTCTAAATATATTGAAAAAAACCTGAAAGTCACTAAAGGTGTCATAATTCATGTTAGGCAAACCTATGAAGCCATCGAGGGGGAATAAAATCATACGATGCTCTATTTAGCAACTATGATAATGTATGTTACAGATGATCAGCTTAAAATAGTACAGATAATATTTCTGGCATGGTTGAAGACAGCTTGATTTTGCAAACTTAATATTCTTCATGTGCAGTGCTTTGCATGCCGTTTTCCAGATTTTATAAAAGATAATCCTAGAAGTGCATATCAGCAGAGCTGGTATTTTAATATCACAGCACAGACCTGTCATTTGAGCATACAGTAATATTCACAGCAGACTGCTCTTCTCTTTTCAGGCAGATTGCTAGACAAGACACACATGGCTTTTGCAGAGACTTTTCAGATAGGAGAGTCCAATCAGTAGTTCCTCACAGTTTGTACTGCTTTCTTTCTTTTATCCTACATTGGTAGACCTTTTCTGTTTCTGTCTGCCCACATCACTCCTTGTCCCTTTCTTTACTGTCCTCCCTTCCCACTCTGATCCCTGTTGCTTCCCCATCTTATCCTCTTTATTCTTGTCTCCTTAATCTTCTCCCAATTGCTTTATTTCTACTGACAAAACCATATCTTTTTCTCAGGTATTGGTCATAGAAACAACTGCAATATTTAAGCTGATGGTGCTCAAAACTCTTCTTAGGGGAATACTCAAAGGAAGTTCAGTCTCAATTGCATTTGGCATATATAAGTATCTGGTAAATAGGAGCTTATATAGCTCCTACTACCCTAGTTACCAAGCTGTCTGTAACCATTCACTAACTCTTCACCAGTGTCAGAAAAGCCTATAATAAAGAAGTCCCTCTAAATTTAGCTTGGAATCCAATCACTGAAAAGGAAAACTGGGAGCTAACTTTTCTCCTCATTGCCACATCTGCAATTTGACTTTGCCTTCAGTCAGTGATGTATGTGCAGTCCATTAGCTTCCGTTGAGAAAGTGGCAATTTGATATTTTTTCTGAAAATTTCAAAAGGCAAGGACAAACAGTGGCACCCTGCAGGCATACGTTCTCTTGTGTATGCTTCTATTTTCACATCAAAAACCCCTCCCAAACCCAAAGCTAATGAATGACAATTGGATACATGGGTAAGAAAATCCACAATTCATGATTATTGCTCTGAATTGAGCACTGCATGACACTGAGCATTGCTGAGTCAAAATAGTCATGAACACCCTCCACTCTGGGCAGGATGAATAACCCAGACTAATGCTGTCTTGGGAAAAAATACTTTGAGAACAAACATGTGACCAATCACATTATCACCCCTTATTAATTTCTTTCACAACCTCTGGCAACCTGAACATTTCAAATTCTTTCCTAGTGACATCTGTATTCATGCATCTAACTTAGATTAAAACTCACGGCAACAACACTACCCTTGTGTAAGTAAACATCACTGTCAGCTCTTTTCCTCTACTCACCAAAACCCATTGCCCTTTGGAGCCCTGCTATCAGCTCTTTCCTATTGATCTGCTCTGCATGACCAGATACAAAGAATATCCCACAGTCACCTGTAAACCCTGCACCTTCTAGACTCCAACTGAAAACAGTCCTGCTCACTCATTATTTCTCTGCTCTTCCCTCACTGTCTCCTAATACCCTTATCAAATGCCCCATTTCTGTCATTTGGGAGTTGGCTTAAAACCGCGGGACAAGTGACAAACAAAAATAGGTGGGAAAGGTTTACCTGGAGTTAGGTGTACTCTGTCTGCACATTACCTAGGCTGAACAGCACAGTCTGCTTAAAGCATCTTACACAACACGACAGGGAAAATGAACACCAGCATCTCAATAATACAGAATTTGTTCCCATCATGCTGACCGACATGTGAATACATTTTCTGTCTGAGCTAATAAGTTCTTGCTGCAAGGTTAAAATCTTTTTCATATTACACTGACCAACATGCTTAATTTCAATGTTTTATTTGGGTCAGGATTTTAAACTGTCAGCTTTTTTTTTTTAGTTGAAACCTACTCTTAGACTCTCTCCAATTAATGTTTAAATAAATTGTTTTCACCAGCATTTAATCTGAATATCAGCTGCAAATTAAGACAACTTGTCAGGAAGAAAAATGCAGACTGTGCAAACAAATCCACAACTTCCACCAATTTTTGCAAGAGCAAAGTAACTATACTGAAGACCACTGGAACTGTTCCAAGAAAAAGTGGGTATTTATACAGGTTTAAATTCACACTCAACTTCAGAGGTTGAACTTCCCTGGGTGGACTTTGCATTTTGAAAGTGCTGTAGATAAGAAAATCAAAGCTAGCAAACCTGAACAGGAAAAGAGGTTTCACAGTCTGGTCTGAGGTACTTGGCAGCAAACTTATTTTAACAAAATATTCAGCTGTGCCCCAGATAGAAGCACTTGAAGTACAATACAGCTTCATTCTCCAACTCTTACGGACTTGCCTACATGCCTACTCCATCAGTCATGCATCAGAGACTATAGCTCTTTTGGCTTCCATGTGTCAGCGTTCAGAAGCTGCCAAAGGTCATAAAAGTAACAAAGATAGGCAAACAAAGGGAAAATATGTTTTTCCTTTAGGGAAAGGTAGATTCAAGACTCTAGTTTTGAGCTGAGTGACTGGTGGGGGAAAAAAAAAAAAAAAAGAAATGTGGGAACAAAACACTTACTACAATATAGTCAGTTTGTCTTACCAGATTTAGCAACAATTCCTATCGTTTGCAGTGGCATGGCCACATGAAATCCTCAATAAATCTTCCAAAATGTAACTGCTATGAATTATGGCTTTTTGCTATGAGTTCAAAGCTCTCCACGACAGATCTACAGCCTGACTCATTATATTTGAAGTAATGATTATCCTCTATAACCCACAGAAACTTTCTCCTTGGGAGATACAACGGAAGATTTTCCCAAATGCCTATACTTTCTGCTTTCACCACTTAAGGATTCACAGACATGGTTAATGGGACTTTTTGAAAGTACCCGACTTCTTAACTAAACCTGGAATAAAAGTTCCCCTCAATACCGTCATGTAGGTGCTCTACCTGCCTTAATTCACTCAGACCAGATCACTCACATACATTTAAACACTTAAATGCAAATCTTTTGTGTTTTTTCCCATTGTTCTGTTTATTCAAAGGAGGGTATTCAAGCAATCTTCCAAGCCATACACTCAAACGTATTCTTCTGCCTCAGCAGCTGACTACCTTTTTCTGCTATCTCTGATCCCAGTTCCTGTCAGCCTTCCTCTACTCATTTCATGAAGCCCATTTCCACATGGATTCATCATTCTTCAGACCTGGTTACCATCTCCTTTCAGCTTCCCCGTCTTTGGGCTATGTTAGCATTGGGAAGGCCAGAGGCTCTTTTACAGTAATGAGGTATAGATGTGCCTCTGCTTTTTAGCCTATCCCATGTTCCTCCCCTGCCCTGAGCTAGTAAGATAGAAATTTATGTTCTTTACATGATATGGTATGGAAACCACTTTAGGACAATGGTCCTAATTCCCTGCCAAACCTGGAACTGGAAAACTTTCCTAGGGATGGGAAGATTTGAAAGATATAACCATCCACCAGCAAACTTCAGTTAGGCTTTTTTCCTATAAAAATTAGTGGATCTCATTTCTTGGATGAAGATTACTTGCAGAAATATCATAATCTATATAAGATAAACTGTATCTGGCAAAGTAGAACACATACTGCTGAAGCTGCTTTACCTCAGTGAAACACAGGCAGCTTCGTATTCATGAAAGTGACCATCAGAAAGGGTGCTGGTCTCTTATTATTAGGCTAACAACTGAAGGAAGCAAAAGACCAAGCTATTTTTTTTTTTAAAGCAGCTCTTACACAGATTGTGATGGGAGTATTTTGTGAAAGACACTCTCACATCTTACTTAAAATCAGGTCTAGTCAGGGAAGGAAGCTTTTGTTTCCTTTTGCTGCTGATTAAGAGTCTAGGGCTTAAAGGGCGATTCCAGACAAGGAAGGAGATCTTTATCGCTGCCCTTGGAACAGTTCCCACTGTTATGCTCTTTTTTCCCCCCTCTTTTAGTCACAATTTACAGCTGAAAAACATATCTTAGAGAATGGTACCAGCATGCCAGCTGTTCCATGAAGATGTTAGATCATTCAACATTGTTATGTTTTCAATACTTATAAATGTTTCTAATAATATTACATGGTTTCAATCAGTAAACAGCACTTAAGAACTACCACAGCTGTTTTCTGAGTAGCTAAAGTAGATCAGCTTGTAAGAAAGAAGCACAGGAAAGGTCATCTCTAAAAAATACAGTGTGGGCTGAAGCCATCTGGTGAGTATTACAGGTCACCTTCTCCTCTCAGCAATACTCACCTAGGGTCCAGTCCCTACAGGAGAGATGTTTTACAGTGCAAACCAGGAGGAGAGCTTAGGACCAACTCTCAGCATTCAGATATGACATCTCTTTAATCAATCAGTAAAGTCATGCAGACATGGTTTCCATGCTAAATTAGCGAGGTGACACAACAAACGGCAGGACTTCAGTTCACAGTGACCTGAGAAACTCAGGAACTAGGGCAAGAGAAAACTTACGGGATTTAGTAGGAAGAACATCTGGGGCAGAATAACCCCAGGCATCAGCATGGGCTGGGAACTGGCTGGCAGAGCAGCAGCCTCAATGAAAAGGACCCAGGCATTACAGTGGATGCCACGCTGAATATCTGTCAACATGTGCTCCCACCATGAATAAAGTAAACTGCTAAGAGTTATCTTAGGGGGAACACATCCAGCAGATCAAGGGAGGTTATTCACTGCTTAATCTGCTGATGGGGAAGTGGGGCATAGCTGGTCTACTGTATTAGCTTCTGGAAACCCACAGACACTTCAAGAGAAATGTTAAAACCTGGAGAGGGTCTATAAAGTGTCTATCAAGATGGTCAGGGACACAGAGCACATGAGCTATGAGGAAAACCTGAGGGAGTTGTATGTCTTTTGTCTGGCAAAGGAGAGGCTAAAGGGAGATCGAGTAGCATCCTATGACTACATGAAGGGAAGTTGTAGAGATAACAGACTTCTCTTGGCAGAGAACGTAACAAAAGGCAAGGGAAATGTGTCATGATTTGGGATATTCAGATGGGAAATTCGGAAGAATTTCTTCACCAGCAAGGTAGTGCAGCACAAATTATCAAAAAGTGTGGTCTTACCAAAGTTGAAAACTGCATAATCCTTACATTTTGTATACTTCAAACCTTATTCAAACCTCCCTGGACGTATTTGCCATCAGCTCACAATTTTGCCTGACACCCCTCTACTGACTTCACCTACTGCATCAAAACAGAAGAGCCCTCTGCACTGTGGTTTTGGCAGCATACAACCAAGCATTGAGAATTAAGACCTTGCCACACTGGGATCATGTCTCATTGTTGACCAGTTTCCCAGAAACACAAAAGAATGCAGATGGTTGCAAAACCAAAACTTGTCTAGACTCTGACACTTTGAGGCTGACTTCTAGTCCACAACACTGAACTTATATGAACTCCTCAAAGTACAGCATGCTTGACTGCACAGTGCAAATAAATGTTTGTCCAAGGTTAAAATATAGCTTCAGTGAAAATTAAGCCTGCCTAAGCTTGGGCTATCAGTTACTTTCCTTTATTCTTCAAAGCTGCTGACAAGTCACTCTTTCAACCATAGGATTGGGATCTGTGTTAATATAGGGCTCTGTTATTTGGAGTTTTTAGGGATGGACAGTTCTTGTCTCTGCTGGCCATCAGTTTTCAATACCATGATCATCAGGTTTGTACAAATGCTTATTTTAGGGTAGTCAAAAAAGCTCCTTTCAGATATCTCCAGATCTAGATGCCAACGTCTTGATGATTATTCTATCACTATCCCCTATTGCATATTGGGGGGAAAAAAAGCAGGATTTTTTTGCATTTGATGTTTGTAAGCTTCGTATTATAAAAGACCTACAAGTTACTGTCAGCAGGACTGAGTAGCTGGGAATGATATGGCAATTAAAAGCATCACATCCTGTCCTTAATGTTTCAGCAGATGAAACATTGTTAAATTGAAGACAGCTGACAGATTCTGGAATTTAAACATACCTTATATCCCTCCCCCCCCCAGCACTAAGACCAAATGTGATATAAAATATTTTGCTAATAATCTATCAGACTTATGGTCTAAAGTGTGATCAGTGTTCCCTGCTGTAGCACCCAAGACAAGGTACCTATTAGCAGACAGTCCTCTTCTTCCAGATTCCAACTTATTTCCAGATTTGACATCACCATTTTTACCTATAATGACTTATACCTGGTTTTGTGTTAAAACAGAATTTCCCTCCAAGCAAACAGCTCCAACACCTTCATCCAAACCTTCCACCATAACCTTATGAAACAATAATATATAGTATTCACTTTTTACAGGGAAAGAATAATGGACAAGGAATATTAGACATGCCTAGTATTATTTTTGGTCTTCAGACACATGGTATATGTGGGTGTGTTACATCTCCTTTTCTCAATGGTGTGAGTTGAGAACTTCATTCTGCTATGTGCTGATTTTATGTGTTTCTAAAGCCTTTGTACAAAAAGAATAGTAAACTGAAGAAAACTTAAATCACAAGTTCCAGCTTGAATAATACAGAAGAGAAAGGCAATTGATTAGTTCATGACTGAAGAAGTTAATTTGATTTAAGGGCTACGAAGCTTACTTCAGATTCTCTCACCAGTATTTATTTCCCTTTCATTTTATTAACTGCCATCAGGGCTACAACACTGCAAAAATGGATCGGGAAAAGGGAAATGGAAAAAAGGAAAATCTTACTTTTCACAACGTAACATATAAAAAGCTTATACAAAGCAGTCTAATGATCTGTGAGCTTGCTCTCTAGCCAATTTTAACTTTGTTCCTGAGAATGGGATTGTCATCTAAGATTTTGGTTTGGTTCGGCAACAAAATTTGGATAAGAATTTCTGCTCAGTTCAAGAATACCTAGACCCCTGGACTTAGTCTATGACTATAATATCAATGAAGGGTATGTTAATTTAAGAGAGCTGAAAGGTAAGGACTATAGAAAAATCCAGAGTATTCTAGGTAAAAATTGCATAGCAGTGGGAGAAGGGAGAGAGATGGAAAGTGTGCTTGCTTAAGTAATGCCTAGAGTAGTAACCTCACCTTGCGGTAAGACTAATATAGCTTGCAGAGCTGAAGGTGCAATTGTAAGATTCAAATGAGTAAATTATCAATTCAAAGATTCTCTGCAACTCTACTACAGCAAAAAAACTATCCAAAGGGGATATCAAGTGACTGCTGGAAGTCTGGAAGGTGTTTTCTAGGGCTATTTGTATTGGACTCCCCAGTGCTGGAAGCTATTTTTGTGTTAGGATTGTGTCAAAGCCATTAGGGGAAGCTATAATCTAAACCCAGAATTAGCAATCTTTCATTTTTTTTGGGGGGG